>NW_020622934.1:13852472-13909307 GCF_003573695.1 Papaver somniferum | reverse complement strand
AACAAGTGATTGCAGAACTTTGAAGCGCATATTCAGAGAAAAGGATGATTCAGGAGAACTGGGGACTGAAGGAGTACACAGAAATCCTCTCCCAATCAGAGCATTTACACTCTCCGAGCAGCCGGTCAAGGAAGCAGTTGAATCCTTAATTGAGCATGTATGTGAGTTGTTGTACTTGTCAAAGGCCCAAAGGAATGATATATTTGATGCATTGAACCATATTGTGTCAGGGAAACGATTAGCAATTCAGGAGGCACTCCCCGAACCTCCAGCAACAGACAAGGAGATGTACGACTGGGGACTTCTCACCACAGTTCATCTCAAAGGAAATGAATTCAAGCGAGCGTTGGTTGATGTTGGCACTGCTGTTAATATCATTCCTCTGAAGACTCTCACAGCCACGGGCATCACTCGACAAGAAGCCATTTATGCTCCCATCTCAGTCAGAGACCATGAAGGAGTCTCCAGAGACATTTATGGTTACTTCATCCTCAAGATGAAAACTGGCTCGACTTGGGAAGAAACCAATTTCACATAATTAGGGAGGACCCAGGATATGATATGATCCTTGGACTAACATGGATTCATGGGGAAAAGGTAACTCCAACATCATCAACTGCACATTTCTCTGTTGAAGAAAGCTCCGACTCAGGGGAAAGCTCCGACTCAGAAGAAATAGAGGACACTCCACCATTCAAGCATCTAGAGAATGTCCAAGCCTTGATGGATCTCACACAAAAACCTGAGGAGAGCGCACACGATTTCTTCAATAGGTTCCGCACTCAGGCAAGTCTTATTCCTCCTCATGTGCCTGTATTATCAACTTCCAAACATGTTACCCTGGTCCAGGGACTCAATTATGCTCATAACTTGGATGTCACCAAATGCTATGAATGGCTGGCTTCGCCTCAACAATATTACACCAAGTGGTTAGATGCAGAGCCTCTACGGATCCAGAATCTCACAAACACGATCATTGCTAGAATAATGACCGAGTTTGACAACCAATATTCTGTGTACTCTCCCTTGCATGAGTGTCCACACGTGCCACGAAGAGCTTCTCAGACCTGGGATCCTAAGGTACGAGGAATACTTAACCAACAGAAGATATTCAAGGCACGAGCAACCCAACCCAACAAATTTCATGAAGGAGATTTAGTTCTCAAAGCAGTCAAACTCAAAGAGCGTTCAAGGAGGAAGCCTAACTGGGAAGGTCCTTTCATGATCACCAAATCCGTGGTCGGCGGGTACTACAAGTTGATCGACATGGATGATAAAGCCATTGTACCAGTAATTCGTGAGAAATGGCTCAAAGCTTTTGAAGCCTAAGATATGGAGATTTGAGGTATTGGAGTTCAAGACGTGAACGTCCAAAACATCTGGATTTGGCATTTAGGATTTTATTTCATTGTATTTTCAATCCCTCTAAAACGTTTGCAATACTTGCATTCAGTATTTGAATTCAGCAATTTATCAAAGTTCTTTTACTTTAAAAAAATCCCTATCAAGTCCAAAATTAAATCCTCAATCATTTACGTATCCAAAACCAATCAAAAACCAAAACCGAAATCTAGAAGCCTCACATCTCTCAGAAGTTCAAAGTTCAAGAGACTATGGAAAGAAAACTAAAGAAAGTCGGAGAAATAGAATTTCTTCTTTTCTGCATCCTCGAATACTTGCAAAGTTGCTCTCTCCGACTCCAGCTTCCTGGTCAACTCAGTAACTTCAGCCATCTTCTTCATCACGGCTTCGAAAGGTGTGTTGCCTTCTACTGCTTCCTTGATGGAATCAACCTTTTGACGAAGGCACTTCAAATTAAACCCGAGTTCTTCATCATTATTCAAGTTTTATTCCCAATCAAAGAGTACATCTCGAGTAACAACACTTTTGGCCCTGCATATCCATTGGGAACACTAGATCCACCAACAAACCTGTGATATGGGAGTAACTCACCAAATGGAGGAGCGAAAGCAATCCCTGCAGTGGGGTATTCGTGTACTACCATCCTATTCCAAGTTACCGGATCAGTGTCAACAATCATAGGGACAACTTCAGTCGGGTTAATTTCTTCCATTCTTGGTTTGGGTTCCACTATTCCGGGCGCAGTTGGAGTTTCAGTCACCTCCATAACATCAACAAACAGCTTTTCATGACCTTGAGGCGCAGGGACGGAGGTATCATCACCAATGGCTCCAGGGTTTCCCAAACCATCACTATTGGATCCATTATTTCCAACTTCGACATTTGGCACCTAATGAGAAGATTACATGGAATTAGAATGATTCAAGCATGGAAGCCCAACACAACCATAAAATTCAGAATTTAAGTGAACTAACATCATCTAAGTTCCTTATTATGCACCCAAGACATGCGCAAATAGTGTAGAAGTCATGAAACACGTTTTCAAACAAGCTCAGCTGAAGAGATTTTACACTACCCTTTATTCAACGGATAACTGGGATAAATTGGCAAGAAATTTAAGTTTGGGTCATATACCATTATCTTCGTATGAATGTTATCTAAAACATATCAAAATTTCGTAGCAATCGGATGAACGAGGTAGGAGATGTGGCTAAAATAACGGACGACACGCAATCTGAAAAAGTTCTAAAGGTCTCCTTAAAGTTCACTATTTCTCCTTTTTCATATCCTAAACATGCTCAAAGTTCAAAAATCTTCTTATATAAATCTTGGAAATTTCCAGGGCTTGAAAATATGTATGCAAACCGAGAAAATACGACTTCGGATGAGGATTCTACAGCGTTTCTAGTAAAATCTGAAGTCTGAAATTTTCTGGTGACGTATTTCAGCAAAGTTACTCGTATACTCAGATGGGTTCTCATTCATTCATTCACAAATCAGAAAGTTCATACTTATATAAAGAGATTACAGGAGATATACTTACTTGGGGAGTCCCTAAATCATTTGAAGGCTTAGCAACGCCGAAATCTCCATCGGCAATACCGCTATCTCCATTCGGTTCGGGATTTCGGGAATTCTCCATATTCTCATGTCCCAGAAAAGAGCACGCTTCATCAACATGTTCCTTATCTATAATGATTTCTTCCTGGATTCATCAACAATAAGTATTATTATTTCAGTCAAGGAGATGCCATGATCACCTGCACGAAAAAGATACTTACATCGAATTCCTCATCAGTGATGGATTCATGAATTGTTTGCCCGGAACAAGTTGAAGACCGTCAATCTATGGAGCAAAAGTCTGAAAATAAATAACAAACCTTGGTCTCGTGATCCTAATTGCACGGTCAAAGTCATGACACAAGGAGCTCTAGCAACTCACTAAAGAAACGACTGGGGACTGCACGTCATTTGCTAACCTCCTGTAGTCCTTACTTCTGGGTTCTCCGCTCCCGTAGACTTTTTTCCTCAGTGGAGTATACATTGATCCAGGATTTCACTATACGATCATCCTGGGGTAAATCTAATGAAATAACCAAAAGTACAACTAAGTATGAAGGATCTCTCACCATCACTCAGAAGTCCCAGGGGTACCATTTCTTAAAGTTTCATCCATAGAGATGTCATCTATGGAAACACCATCTTTGGAGGTATCATCCTGGGAATCAGTTATTCTTGCAAAGTGGCTGTTTCAGCACATCGTTCATACAAAGCGCATGATTCGAAAAAACAATGAATCATGGAATAAAGGTGCTCACAAACACGCAACAAAAATGGTAATCCTCAACTCTTACCTATTTACAGTTTCACGAACTTAGTGATAATAACGTAAAAACCTCAAAAAACTTGCTCGCTTCTTCAAAACTTGCCAAGACGAGCAAATTTCATTATTTAAAGTCAACACCTGACTTTTCATGAAACTATGAATAATTCACATAACCTTTCATGTGAACATTCGCTGATTTTCTACATGTGTGCATATACTATAAAATCGCCAAACTCATACATACATTATATCATCACGTATACAATTGTTTGCTTTCAGCAATTGCTCAAAAATCATAAATTGTTTTTCATAAAACCATGAACAACCCACGTAAATTTTTACTGAGTGAACATCCACTGGTTTTTCGAATTTGGACAGACGTCCATTCTACAATTGCGAAAACTCACATACAGATATTATTTCACCGTGAATAATTGTCTACTTTCAATAATTGTTCAAAATCAAAACACTGATTTTATAAAAATATATAACGTGAAACTCATGTAACTTTTAAAATATGTATTTTCTTGGTCCCTCTTATGAGCATCCGTCTTTGAAACGAGAGTATATTTTCAAAAATAAAAATTTTCATGAAAGATCATAGACAAAATTTTATTACTAACAGACGCACGTCTATTCAAAAAAAAAAAACTTTGCTCTCATACGAGCATCCACCTTTGAAGGGTTTATACACTTTGTGAAATCTCACATATTTAAAAAAATAAAATTTTGGTTTTCATGAAAGCTCATAGACAAAATTTTATGTCATTACACTCAAGTCTGTTTTATTTGTTTCTTAAACTAACGAACGAATGTATGTTCCTAAAACAAGGATTTCCTTTTTTGGGCCGAGCCCGTAAACGCTGAACTGACCAAAACTGGACTTTCAACCGGCCAAATCAGCAGTGACTCATCTCTTCACGCTCACGGGATGACACTCTATCTTACTATCAGGGTTCTCATCTGTGCATTTGCTCGTACATGAATTCATTGGGGTAAATCGAGGATTCTGAAACTACATTTGTAGACTGAGTTCAACCACTGATCTCATCGAATGAAACTCACCATTTAATGCTTACCGCGGAACATGACTGTTCCTCACTAAGCAGGGGACTTAATGTAGATGGTGGATTTTCAACAAAGGTCAAAACCGTAAAATCATGATACTGCATGTTTCTGACACGGCTTCAGGGATCCATGTGATGATTCGTGTTTTACGAAGTATGATGCATATGTCGCTCGAAAGGCCTCTCCGGAGCGTTCGACACCGGACATTTCATCATAGCCTCTATGTAGAATAAAGTAATTGGGTGGTTCTCCGTAAGATTGAGAGCTTAACGCCTTCAGGATGCCAGTGACACTCACTGTTCCCTAACTACATAGAGGAATTCGCCTCTACATAAAAGAATAATTGGGCGGTTCTCCGTAAGATTGAGAGCAATAACGTCTTCAGGACGGTGATACTCACTGTTCCTGACTATGTAGAGAGACCCGTGTATAGACTCAGGCAGTACTCCATACATGAAATGTTGAGAGGGCAAAATGTCTTCGGGACATTAGAAACACTCGCTGATTTCTCGACTATACGCAAGAGATTAAATTCTAGGTCATATTCACCACTGAATTCCTAGAAGATAATCTATCTTATCTCATTACTCCTATTTCATGATCGAAATGGTAATGGATAAATGTATTACTCCGATTTCATGATCGAATCCACATCTGATCTCATGAAATGGTAATAGATGTTACTCCGATTTCATGGTCGAATCCACGGCTGATCTCATGAAATGGTAATATCACCACTTATTTTATTACTCCGATTTCATGATCGAATCCACGGCTGATCTCATGAAAAGGTAATAGATATTACTCCGATTTCATGGTCGAATCACCACGGTCCCATAGAATGGTAATATCACCGCTCATTTCATTACTCCGATTTTTATGGTCAAATCTGCGATTCCATGAGATGGTGATGAAATTATCATTTTATTATTCTGAATCCATAGTCGGATCCGCTGCTGATATATGGACTGATAATAAATAACTACTCATCTTATTACTCAGTTTCATGAATTATTCTCCACTGAATTTCATAAATCAGTAATAAATACCCAACAACCAGGCATCTGGACTATCACTGAGTAAGCCCCACAAAAACGGTGCGAGTGTACTCGACAATGATGCACGACTGAGCACCCGGATGCACGAACCAGTGTCCAAAAATATGAAATAATGAGGAATCCTTCGCAAAACAGGAGAAAACAATGAATATTAATAAAATAATAAGAGGCGCCCAAGGCCGGGCCCACCAGCCGGCCGGCCGGCCGTGCCCTAGCCATGGTCGGTCCGTGCCTCTCCCATTATTTTCCTTATTTTTTGTTATTTCGTGAACTCACGAAAACTCCTTGGTTTTAGCAACTTTCCTTGTTTTTGCAAAACCCGCGAATTCTCCATAACTTCGTGGATTCACGAAATAATATTATAAAATAAGGAGAGGTGTGCGGGACCGGGCAACCTAACCGGCCGGCCATGCCTAAGTCGTGGCCGGTCCCACACCTCACAATCCTTAGCTTTTTATAACTATTATTCCCTAATCTCACGAAACTCCTCCGTTTCAACAAAAACTAGTGGATTCTCCATAACTTCAAAGATTCTCCATAACTACAAGGATTCGTGAAAATAATAAAATAGGGAAAGGTGTGCGGACCGGTCAACCTAGCCGGCCGGCCATGCCCTAGCCATGGTCGGTCCCACACCTTGCAATCCCTAATCTTGCATAATTATTATTTTCCTCAATTCATGAAACTCCTGGGTTTGAGCAAAATTCATAATTTCTCCATATTTTCTCAAATATTGCTCAAATCACGAAAAACCAAAAGCCAACGTAGTCGCACGACTGGCTAGCCGCTCACGAAAATTTAAATATTAAAACAATGTTATTTTAATGTTTTCAAAATATCGATGAATTGAGCATACATGCTCATTCCAACAAAAATCGAGAATTCTCAGTCAAGATGAAACTCTTCTGAAAATTCACTATGTTGCTCGAACGCGCATCAGAAAATACTGAAACTCTCAGTATGGAAACGCGGACACCGCGGAAACACGTGCATGCCTCCATGACCGACCAGAGTCATTCCTAGGGCTTGCAAAAATCCGGTACCACATGTTTTCATAATTCTGACCTAATTTGCTCAATTGCTCATACTGGGCCCGAACTCTCTCCAACCAACTGGGGGATTCTCCAAATGACCAACAACTGGTCCCGTAACCACTAAGAGCCTGTCTCATGCTCTCTTGGTCGGTCCTCATCTCTCATACCTAGGTTTTATCACCTAATGCTGAATCCAGCAATTTTCAATAAATAATGAATCCTGCATTTAATCATCGTTTTTTCACCAACTCTCAAACTGAGAACCCTGGTGTGTGCTCACTCGAGCACTGGGCACCCATGGACGCTCATCATCCCATGTGGTCGGTCCCTCCTCACTCATGACCAATTTTCAGCAATTCACCAATTGATGAAGGATTGATAAAAATTAGGATTTCGAACAAACGCTTCACGAATCACCATTCTGAGCAAGTTCAAACACAAAATTAATAATATTCGGTAATTCACCAATATTTTTGATTAATATTTTATTAGGTCACGACACCAGTAAATAATTCGTTGAATTGAGCAATACTTGCTCAGTTGCTCGAATATTGATCCAACCATCAATATTCAGTAATTCATCAGTAGTTTGTTGAATTGAGCAACACTTGCTCAGTTGCACGCCAGAATTATCAAATTCGTCAAATTTTGCAATACTTGCTCAATTGCTCGACAAACTCTCAATATTCAGCAATTCGTCGAGTTGAGAAATACTTGCTCAGTCGCTCTAGTCAGTAATTCATTGACATTTCAGAAAACTACATGTTCAATCCATGAATCACTGAGCATTCACCACTTATGCTCGATTCAACAAAACTAGATTCACAGTCTAAATCAGTCAACAACTTACGAACTAATACACGTCTGCCTTACAGACTCCACGATTCGTGAAATATCAATCATGTCACAAATGGGGGGATATCACTTAGGGTTTTGGTCTGGCGGTCTACGGCACATGCATTCATCCACAACGAGAAATGTGCGTAAGTCGTGTAAACGGTTGAAGGAGTTAGCAAAGTAGGGGTGCATGATCAGTCAAGTATCCACACGACATGGAACTGACTTTACCACGATCTCCCATTTTCCCACTCTTTCACTCAAGAAACCATCACACTTACAGGGATCAGTGGTACATCATTCTGGAAATATAAATAAGTATAAATCGAGGACATCAGGATATCATCAATCATCGATTATCATCATTATCCGTCAACAACTCGATATAAACTTGTTCACAGAACTCAACTTCAGCAGTTCAACAATATTGCAGAAACCTTCAACACATCCACAATCCTTGATCATCACTGATCCCACACAACTCTCAGCTTCCCTCCTACAGATCAACCCATCTCCCTCTTTGCGACCGAATTGACTCTGGAACGGCCATTGTCTTGGTTTAGGCCGGAGTCATACAGATTGATTTCACGAATCTAAGCACCCCCTTTGCAACGGTGCATCTGTGTGAGGATTAACATTTTGCCCGGCTGAGGAGTCTCGACAGCGCGCTCGACTCTTCACTTTTCCTAAAAACTGGCGGCTCGTTTTTCCCCATCCACAATTTCATATCTTATGAAAAACCAATATGTGTGATAGAGTACCACTCACAACTTGTTGTGTTCTTGGTAGAACTATTCACAAAGTCCTGACTTTTGTATTGGTATAACTTTTATTAGTAAAACCAATCTTAAGTAATCACCTATAGTATGATCGGATTATGTCTGCCTTGGGGAAAGGGAACCGATCTTTGTAAGGGAAAGAGAACCGATCCTAGTAAGGGAAAGAGAACTGATCCTTATAAGGGGTGTAGTACATCAATGGAAACCGATCCTTGTATGGGGTGCAGCAAGTTTTATAACAGAAAGGGAAACCGATCCTATGGACATGTGCAACACATATAAGTTAGATACCATATATATGTGGGGAACCGATCCTAGTACCTAGTCAACCGAATCTTTGGGAAGCTAGTGTGAGTATGCGTAGTACTCACATGGAGGTAGAACCGAAACTTGTTTTGGTAGAACCGTAAACCCATGATTGTGATTGAATGTTGGTTTGATCAATCACATAGTTCTTGAAAGCCAGATGAACCAATTCTAAACTTGTTTGGAAGCGTGGAAAATCGGTTTCAAGGTTGTAAGTGTGAAAGAGAACTTACAAAGTAAAGATGTCGACAAACTTTGAACGTGCTGTGAATGTTTATTTCTATAATTGTTCAAAGATATTCCTTAATGGATAAGGGAAGAGAATCCCAGGATCGAAACATTAGTAAGTTAAGAATCTTTTAATTAAGGTTATTAATTTATCTTTGTAGGGAAATTACAGAATTAGTAATGTGCATTTACTAATTAGATTTTCCGAGAGATTTCGATTGTTATTTTTGGACAGAGCATTTCCAGGAATTATGAAAACCGAATCTGTGCATTTATGAATATCTTGAGAATATTTTAGGTTTTGGAAATTCCTTGGTGTCCAAACTTCCTTGTCTATAAATACATGAAGTTTTCCTTTCTAGCAAACTAATCCTTCGTAACAATAGACTTCCTCTTTTGTCTTTGTTACTAGTGTAGCCGCCTATCGGAGAGGAGAGTAATCTAATTAGGTGAAATCTCTTACGGTCACTCATTTTAAAGTCTTCTTTGGGATTGAGAAGCTCTAGCGCAACCCGTTGGTGGGAAACTAGATAATTGCGGTTTATCTTTGTTTTCGATTGATTTGATTGGCTAACGGTGGTTGAAATCTGATTGCACCTAGTTTGTTTATTCTTGAGAATCTTCTCTTATGATATAAGATTCACTCAAACTAGTTCAGAGTTTCGACAGGGATCTTTAGACTGTTGTTAGTTCTAAAGACGATCTTGTGATAATCCATTGTTAACAGACTCCGTTCTGTGCGTGATTGATCACAAGAGATTCAAGTGATTGTGTGCAGGTTTTTATTGAAGATTTAAGAAGATTTGAAGACAAAGAAGATATTGAAGATATGACTCGGGTTTTATAATCTTTGGTGTGCACAATACTTGTTTGGGTAAAAAAGGATCCAATTAATAATCGGTTTATCCTTGTGGTAGATTGGATTGATTAATTGAGTAGATCGGCATCAACACGGTTCTTCGGAATAAAGGTGTTGTTGACTTAATCTTAATCGATTACCTTTGGGTGATTGAACATAAGATAGATCTAGACCCGACGAAGGAGTTTATGTTGAGATAAACGGAAGAGCCTTTATCCGACTCATATCACTTGGTTGAATAGAGTTGATACCAAACATATTTCTTGTTTCTTTACTGTTTGGAATACGAACCAAAGGGATTGTTCCAAGTACATGATTATTCATAAGTCGGAGGCGTAGGAATACAGACAGAAATAGGTGAACTATAGGGTTAGTTACTTGGTCTCAACTATACGAAGTTAAGTGTAATTTTGTGTAGCGGCTTAATCCTGAGAGTATTCAATTATGGACTAGGTCCCGGGGGTTTTCTGCATTTGTAGTTTCCTCGTTAACAAAATCTTGCTGTGTCATTTACTTTTATTATCCGTATTATAATTGTTTTATTATAATTAAAGTAAATTACACAAACGTTAATTCCTATTTACTTGATAAGTAATCCTATTGTGTTTGGTTAAGTACGAACCTTTATATCAAGTAAACATACTTCGTTGTTGTATTGTCTCGATCTCGTATCCATAGACGATCACACGAAGTGTGAAACGATTAGTGTATTGTCTCGACTCAGTCCATAGAAAATCACTTTCGGAGAAAGGACTTATAGGTAGGAAAAGTTTTATCTTGAGGTATATTTGGGTACCCTCGCCTTTTCAATTGGTATCAGAGCAGGCAAACACGAAAAGATCTAACAATCTGTGTTTGGTGCGATCCAACCTATAAGAATGAGCTCGACTTCTCATAAAACGACTTCAATTAACGTACCGCCAAGATTTGACGGAACAAACTATCTATGGTGGAAATCTGCTATGAGATCTTTTCTTCAATCACGAGGCTTTAATACTTGTCTATTAGTCATCGATGGTTATACTCTTCCAAAGAGAGAAAATTCAGAAACTGAACTTAAATGTTTAGCAGAGTTTTCGAACGAAGAAAAGGCACTTGCAAAGCAGAATTCAGATGGTTTGAATGCTATTATTCATGTTGTAAGCCGTGACTTACAACATCATGTGTCTACATATCAAACTTCGAAAAAAGCTTGGGATAATCTTCAGATCGTATTCGAAGGAAACTCATCAGAGAAAGAAGCTAGACTTCAAACCCTCACTTCCGAGTGGGAAAACCTTCGAATGGATGACAACGACAATTTTGAGGAGTTTCACATTAAGCTCTCTGAGATAATTAATGCTTCTTTCTCATTAGGAAAGACTGTTTATGAAAAAGATATAGTATGCAAGATTCTCAGATCGTTGCCAACTAGATACGATTCTAAGAAACATGCAATCGTTGAAGCTAATGATCTTTTGTCTCTATCTAGAAGTTCCTTAGTTGGAAAATTGAAGATATTTGATCAAGAAAATTTGTCTAAACAAAAAGACAATCTGAGCTATAAATCCATAAAGGGAGTTTCGACTCAATACTCGGAAGATACCGATAATCAGGAAGATCTCATTACTGAAGATGAAAGTGAACTAAACCATCACTTGTCTCTTATTACTCAATGATTCAAAAAACTGTTGAGACATCGAAAAAGAGGAGCACAGGTGTCAAAAAGGAAAATTATTCCTCCACTTAAACGTGAAGACGCCTGGGATGATGATGATGTTATTCCTCAATGTTACAGGTGCAGAGGCTTTGGCCATATCTCTCCAGATTGTCCAACCAAGGACACACAATGAAAAAGAAATTCTTATACTTCCGCTCTTGATTATTGTCTTAGTGAGAATAATCAAGTTGATGAGATAGATCATGTTGCAACCATTCAGAAATCTATGATTCTGAAACCCTATCAAACATAGATACTCATAAAGAGTTCACTCCTCTGATTTTCGAAAAAACACTTCCATGTAAAGATAAAAGAACTCAACTTCTTAAATCTGACATTGCTGAAATAAAGTCATCGCTTAATCAACTCAAACAGAGTTTTCTGGATGATAAAGAGAAATTTAGCAGGCATCTGAAGAAAATAAAGGTTACTCAATGCTCTATAGAAGTATCTAAACTCATTTCTGATATTCGTTCTTGTCAAGATGAGATCAAGGTGTTAAAAGAAGAAAATCAGAAATTGAGAGAGAGACTCAACTGCTTTAAAAATTCATCACCTAGGATGAATGATTCAATAAACAAGAAGGTAAGAATAAAGAAATCTGAGGGATTCAATTCCAGAAAATGTAATAATTCTGGTGTTTTCTTTCTGTGCAAACAAAGTGGTCATTTTCAAAGGGAATGTCTGAATATCAAACAGAGAGAGAGACTGTATAAAACCAGAAAATCAAGATCTAATCCTAGATCGAAAATCTCTTCGAAAAAAGGGAATAAGCTCTTTGAGCATCATGATCACAAAATGAGATTGAGATTCGAATCTAAGTGCTCAAACACTTTGTTGAAATCTTCTAAGGAAGAATAATTTTCGACAATCAAATTGGGATAATCTAACCGATTATCATGAATCCTTACATGTTACCCGTGATAATATACTATAAGGATACAAATGTAAATATTTAGTTTAAATATTTCCAAATAAGAATTTTTGAATTTTCGGTTATTATAAAAAAAATATATTCTCAAAGATCTTTGAAGGAAAGGTCTAAAGGTTATAAGAAGTAAGATATCTTGCTTCATTTTCATACAGCTCTGATGAAATGTCAACCTCTAGCTGCAGTTCTCGAAAAACTGAAAAGGTTTGGACTATATTGTTTCCAAACAAGAAACTTCGTCTTGAATCTTTTGATGGGGATTCTGATTCATCTCCAGAGCTTCAACATGGTGTTCCTAATGATGAGATTTCTTCTCCCAATGATAATCTTCTCAAGAATGTGTCACTAAAATTGGATCTAATTTTATGTGAAGTAAGGAACATGGAAAAGGATTTGAGGAAGGAAGTTAAAGAAGTCAGTGACAGTGTTATGAGTCTTGAATCTAGGCTTGTGATTATAGAAGATGATTGGAATTCCGTGAAATCTGCTGATCCGGTTTCGGTTTTAGAAGGAAACTCTAAAAAGTCAATTACAGATTTTCACAAATGAGAAGGGAATAATGGACATCAATTTTTGATTTCTTTCATTGATTGTATTGGTCTATTATGAATAAACTTTTATGAATAAAATTATTTGATTAGTAATTTTTCTTGTGATAGTTTTCGGTTTGCATAGCTTGTGCTTAATTTCTTTTATCTTATTGCTATGTATGTTTATGGGATGTTTGATTTCGGTTTTACTACCTTAATATTCGATCTCATATATTGTGAACCCTCATGGTTTGGGTGACTTTTTGATTTAGCGGGATTAAGTTATAGACCTAGTAGGTAGGCTTTATCAAAGAATTATGATGGGTTCTAATAGAAACAATATGTTGAAAAAGTCACAATATGTTGAATCGGTTTTGGTTTAGCATAACAACCTATGTGTTTCGACGGTTTTCAACTTTTGCTTGCAATTTTTAAAACCGGTTTTCAACCTTTCTCTGGTAAAGGTTGAGGTGTGTTGTTATTCTTTTGTTTATGCATAAGGATGACAACGTGGGAGTATTAGCTTTGTTATTATAATGTCAACAACGGCATTTTTAAGGATTGAATGTAAGCAGTTTTACTGTGCTGTTGAATCGGGAATCAAGCAGAGTGTAATGAATTCTTGTAATTTGTTTATCCATATGATGTAAGAGTTTTGTCACTAAAATTGACAAAGGGGGAGATTGTTAGAGAATTGCTCGGTTGAACCCACCAAGAGTTGGTATGTCAAGTTTCGTTGTCATATTTTAGTGAATCAAAACTCATGTTAAGAGTCGCTTGATTATTTATTAGAGTTAAACTTCGTATAGGTTAGCTTGAAAGCATTAGGATATGAGGCATTACAAGTATTGCGAAGTCTTGAAGATGTGAAGAAGCAAGGAGCTACAACGACAACAATCATCCTTCCAAGTGAGGTTAGTGATATTTGACTTGAACTGTTTCATTCCCTAACTTATCTTTCAATTCGTTGTAGATGGTGGTTTTTAGCTTAGGGTCAAAATCGTAAAATTGTACATCTGACATGACGTCACTATGACCATTAACACATTTATTAAATCAATCAGCATGCCTACGTAAGAATTATCGAGGTATCCTTTTTTTTTTTACATGGGTCATGTTCCACGGCAAAACCCTTAACACTGACTGACATCATCTATGCCAAAACCTAATTCTCATGCTACCGCGCCAAGGCATGCCTACCATGCCAACCGCACCACTGTGCTAATGGAAGACCATGCCAGCCACGTCACCGCGCCAAGGCATGCCAACCATGCCAGCCATACCACTGTTCCAATGGAATAACATGCCAGCCACATCTCTGCGCCAAGGCATGCCAACCATGCCAGCCGCACCACTACGCCAATGGCATGCCATGCCAGACGCACCTCCGCGCCAAGGCATGCCAACCATGCCATCCGCACCACCGCGCCAATGGCATGCTATGCCAGCCTCACCTCCGCGCCAAGGCATGCCAGCCGCACCACTGCGCCAATGGCATGCCATGCCAGCCACACCTCCGCGCCAAGGCATGCCAACCATGCCAGCCGCACCACATGTGCCAATGGCATGCCAACCACCTTGTTGCGCCATACCATGCCGACCTTCCCTATGCGGATACCAAAACGAAGGCGTGCGATGATCAATGGCCACCCTTCCATCTTAGATGCAAATCTTAGCCGTCCAAGTTCGCCAAACAACGCATGGTAACCTTTGGCTCAAACCCTAGTTTTTTCCACGCCAAACAGCGCCAAGGAATTCCATGCCACATGTGCCAATGACATGCCAACCACCTTGCCGCGCCATACCATGTCGGCCTTCCCTATGCGGTTACCAAAACAAAGGCTTGCGACGATCAACGACCATCCTTCCATCTAAAATGCAAATCTTAGCCGTCCAAGGTCGCTAACCAACGCATGGTAACCTTTGGCCCGAAACCCTAGTTTTGGTCACGCCCAAACCGCGCCAAGGCATGCCGGCCATGCCACATGTGCCAATGGCATGCCATCCACCATGTCGGCCTTCCATATGCGGTTACCAAAACAAAGGCTGGCGACGATCAACGACCATCCTTCCATCTAAGATGCAAATCTTAGCCGTCCAAGGTCACCAACCAACGCATGGTAACCTTTAGACCAACGCCAAAACCGCGCCAAGGCATGCCAGCCATGCCACATGTGCCAATGGCATGCCAACCACCTTTCCGCGCCATACCCACTTTTCCATCTAAGATGCAGATCTTACCCGTCCAAGGTTACCATCTAACGCATGGAAACCTTTGGCCCGACACCAATCCCTAGTTTGGTCGCGCCCAAACAAATCCAAAACCCAAACTTTTGTCCGCGCCTAAACTAGGCCATATTAAATTCGTACCGTCCATTCTTTCATGCCACTGGCTACCAAATGAAGGGTTGCAATAATCAATGGCTACCCTTCCTCTCAAGATGCAAAATCTCGACCGTCAAAGGTCACCACCGAGCCGGCAAGTCTCCAAATCTCAACTTGCCGAACAACAACATGCTACATTTTTTCCACGAAAACACTCGAGACATCAACACATTTCACAAACTGGGGGATGCTCATTGGGTATTGGTTTGGCGGTTTACAGCGTGCGGCGTACACTACGCCCGTTATAAGACGGTGTCATAAGGATGAGGCGGTTAGTAAATACAGGGAGTAATGGTGAACCGCTTTCTCTTATGGAACATCAATTACAGGCGTTACCAGTTACCACCTCCTCCCATTTACTCATCCATTTTCCATTTCTTACGAGACCAGAGTACGTTTCACTTCGACTTGTATAAATAGGTCTTACCTATTTCCACCGAACAACAAGTTCAGGTCAGGAGGATACAACACTCAGAAAATCTTTGCTAGCTTTCCATATGTTAGCTTCCCACTTTCTAATACAAGTCGTGAAACAACTACTCTTCCAGAATCAACTATTCTGGTCTCAACACTCTCTTCGCTTTCCTCCCCAAAACCAACCCTTCTCCTTCAGTTTGTGACCGAAGCAAGTATGGAACGAACATTTCTTGGTTTAGGCCGGATTTGTACAGATTGATATCTCGAATCTAAAGTATTTCCTTGCAGTACATTGTTTAGGGTTTAAACTCGTTTCTCACCCACACACCCTAAATTACCAAAATCAGCAGAAGTCGTTTTCACCCTCAAAAAATTGGCGACCACAGTGGGAGGTTGATCTTTCGGTCACGATGTGAATTTTCAATCCTCGATATCATACCTCGACCTAGACGTCAAAACAGTAAAATCATACGATCCGTTCAGGAATCGACGACTCAGCTACTAGGCGGCTCGATTACCAGTCGTGACACGACAAGGGACGACTGGGGACTTCCGAGGGGTTAGAAGCAAACGATCCGCCCAGGGATTAGCAAAACGACAAGGAATGACTAGGGACTTTCCACAGTCATGGCGATGTTTTCCACAAAACTCGTTCTTACATCCGGGAGATTCCTTTTTCACCAGAAGATCCAAAAACCGAGTAAGTCTTGCCTAGACAAAATATGTGGTTTACTACTTCAGGTTTTCACGGGAATGATGAAACCAATAGCCATGTTATGTTTCATCTCATGCTCTCTGTCGACAAGCAATGCTCACGATTCAGTGGCTTTCTTGGGATGTTTGCACCATTCGCAATCGTAACCAAAAAGCATCGTTATTCTAAAAACAGTTCGTTCCAAATAATAATCCAAAACCCTCAAGGTAACATTTGTCTGTCAAACCAAAAATACAGGAAATCAAAACCGTAAATTAGGCGTTTCATTTGCCTTTCAAAAAAAAAAACCTAAAATAAGAAGTTCAAAAGATATAAATGCGTTCAAGGAAAGTTTTTCAACAATGGCTTGCTCTTCTTGGAAAAATCCTCTTTCTTGCTTTGGAGAGCCGCCCTCTTCAACTTCAGCTTCCTGGACAACTTTTAGACTTCCGCTTCCTGCTTCTTCACCATATCCGCATAAGGACCTTCGACTGTTTCGGCCAACAACTTTTCAACCTCAGAGAAACCTTCAACGAACCAAGGAACATTGAACTCGAAGTTTACACACGTGTCACGATGGAACCTCCAGCTCGAGACTACATCCTCAGAAACAGTATTACCAGTCACATTGCACATGTTGTCAATCGAAGACAAAGATTCCTCCACACGCTTAACCAACGCAAATCGACTAGTAATTTTCTTGGTCGTGGCGATATGTCCGTAGCTTTCCCATATCCTGGTGTATAGCGCCGCGTATTTGGCTGGCACGCTAAATCCCCCGATCAACACATGATCCGGATGAGGAACCAGATATGGAATGTTGAAAGTGGCGTCCGCGACTGCATCAGCAACCGGCAAGGGATTCCTAACGACAATTGCACCTGCGTCCACTGGAGTACTCTCCATTGTCTGAGTCACAACGACGTTTTCGTCTCGATCAACATCCATTTCAAGGTCGCCCGGTGCAGCTGTCACAGTTGGAGACAAAGCTGTATCTCCGCCAGTCTCCGTCTCAGGGCCATCTTTAGAAACGGCTTCCCCCTATGGTATCACGGATTAGATATTTTACAAAGAGAAAAGAAGAGAGGAAAGAAGAAAAAACATGCGAGAGACTCACTGATTCGCTTTCAGACCGACTAGAGGAAGATTCAGCACTGCTGTCGGAAGAACTACTCTCGCCATCACTGGACTCTGAACTTTCATCCTTCTCGGGTTCCCCATCACCATGGATAGGCTCAGCACCACCACCCTCCGTCTCGAGAAGCGATGTTTTCTAGCTACTTGCAAGTTTGGTAAAAGTGTTCACGCTGCTGAGACCCTGGGCAAGATACAAAGACGGATACTCAGAAAAGAAATAAGGATATACGCGATCCAACTAAAATCAAGAGGAAAAGCATATGTACCCGCATATTAGACGAAATGAAATTCGGTAGGGCTGTCGAATCTGACTGGGAACCGTCTGCACGACTTTTAGACCTTCGCTCCTTAACTTGGGGACTATCTGTATTCGGGATAACGGATTTTTTCTTGGTCGAAGAAGGATCCCTCAGCAGTGGGTGCTCCGCTTAAACCGCAGGAGAAGGCTTACCGCGACGGTTTTCTACCACAACATTCACGAATCCATGGATAGCGAGAAACTCATCCTGCCAAAATATGTTATATTTGGAGGTTGTTGATGGATTTCATTCCGCGAGCGGAAAAGGGAGAGTTTTACCCGACACAAGAACACTAGCATCGAGAACAGTTGGCAACGAGACTTATGGAACAACCGGCTGACGAACGAGTGGGACCCCTTGGTCAAAACCCATATCCTGAGCCGCCCTATAGATATTGTAAGAAACTGCTTTGCAAGATCCTCGAAAGAAAGACGGCACATGACCGGGCATGTGATGGCATTTTTCAATGTTGTTGTAGTAATAAGTTCGTTGAGACTTGTGAAAGCAAAATATTTTAGACTTATAAAACTTAAAAATAGAAAACTTATTGCAAAATTGATTTCAAGATATTAAAAGTAACCAAGACACTAGATTCCACTATTACACATGAATTAACGATACCAAATATGTTTCAAAACTCTAACTATCCTTTAAGTCCTTTATTTCTTAATTCACACATAATCAAACATATTCCCAAATATTAATTGTATTCCCTAAGAATAGACTATCAATCAATTAAACAAAGTATAATCTATCAAATTGAATCACAAGTAATTAAGAAAATTATGTGAACATTTAGAACTCCGCAAAAGCGGTGATTGAATGAATTATAAATTGTAAATTAGAGAAAATAAAATTGTTACCAATCATTCATGCATAGATAGCTTCATCAATTGCCTTGGTTGCGCGAGAATTAGCTCATCATCATGGAAACACGCTCAAAATTCATTTTTATTGCTCAAAGGGTGTTTAAAAAGATGAAATGGGAGAAACAGTGGTTTTCTTTTCTCTCCCAAAAACTCTCCAAATGAGCTCTCTAGCTCTCTATATATACACACAAATACACATCACTCAAATATATTCTTCCATAACTCCAAAATCTTCTTCTTTTTAATTAAAAATATCTTCAGAATTTTTCCTTCTCTTTATTCTATATGTTTCTTTACTAAACCCATATCTTCTTTAATTCGCAGAATAAAATCCAAGATAAAATCTTCTAAGGATATCTTTCTTGTTTAATACAAGATAACTTCCTTTTTATTCAAAACTTCATGTTTGTAAGGCAAGAAGATATTCTTATCTTAAAGATAATAAATCCTTTACCGTTAAAACCAAATTTCCCGCCAATTTTTTCTTTTCAAATTAAGGAAGAAGATGGAGCCCCCTTAACCAGTAATGGGGTGCGATTAGCAGTTGGTTCCCCGGGTGCCACTTATCAGTTAGGTGCCCCTTATCCAAAACTGAGAGTCCGAATAACATGTGTCCTTGGGGTGCCTATACCAACTTTTCGCGCCGAATTTTCCAAAAATACCTACAAACACATAAAACACCATAATAAGTAGAAAATCGAGTACCAACAATACTGAAAATTGAGGAAAATTTGGTCACGAAAATGTGTCTATCAAATACCCCCAAAATTATTATTTGCTAGTCCTCGAGCAAATCTAATCTAGAAAAATAAAAATGACTACACTTAGCACGTGCAGCAAGCCGTTAAACCGCTAGGTGGCCCTAGCGGCGGAGTGTTGTCTCTGGAGGGTTTACCAGAGGTGTACCCACAAAACCTTTACTCCAGACCATAGCTATCTACGCAAAACCTTGGAAGGTACTAAAGAATCTCCTTGGTTGGCATACAATCATTGACTATAAGAGGAAGTACCTTGATGCGAAATTCCAATTGTTGTACACGATTTTGCACTCAACATACTAAAATTCATATATAAGTGATAGAGCTCTACTTAGATAGTTTCTAGACATCATAATTGGAGTCAACCAATCACATGGAAAGATTAAGAGGATGGATAAAGAGAAAAATAGATGGTTCAAAGTGAACGGTGTTTCCCATATCTGCCTAAAGGCCTCTACCAAGATGAACCTATCCTAATGGACTGAGATACCGGTCTGACTAATATCAACACAACTGGCATATACAAGGGGACCAGTGGTCGATAAACCTAACTCTAGGTCAACACAACTGGCATATACAAGGGCACCAGTGGTCGACTTTATTGATATTATTCTGGTTGGTCTGATGGTCTGGTACTTTTTTTTTAGGTATCTCAATCACCCTATTTCACCCTAGCAATGGTAACAACTTGAGTCGTGTGCCCCACCAAATCGCTTAAGAAATAAAAATAGAAGGGATTAGTATTCAACGAGTTATGGCGAAACTACCATGTTTTTTAGCTCTGTGCTTTTATGAATAGACTCTTTAGATGTTTCCATCTAATCAGATTGGTTCCTCAACTCCTATAACCAATATGTTCTCATCCACTTAGATTGGTTAGTGCCAACCTTAATAAGCATAAATTTCTAGGCTCTGGAGTTTATTTATTGCAACTAAAAGCTAACAAAAAGTTTCTTCCCCACCCCAAACTTAAATCTAACATTGTTCTCAATGTTTCTAATGAAAGAGAAATACCAAAAAGTAAGGTAACACGAGGAATCAGTAAAGAGAGAAGTCGGAAAGATAGTACCTGGGTGAAAAGAGAAATCAAAAACTAATATACAACATACAATCGCCTCGATGGTCAATCAAGGGTAAATAGGGTCCTCCAGAGGGACCTCCTCAACATCACCTGTATGAAAGGGCTCTAAAAAGGGTTTCAATCTCTGACCGTTAACCTTCGAAGAACTACTACCATCTGGTGTCTCGATCTCAACAGCTCCATGAGGATAGACAGTGCGAACAATAAAAGGACCCGTCCACCGAGAACGTAACTTCCCAGGGAAAAGATGCAAGCGGGTATCATACAGAAGAAATTTTTGACCTGGAGAAAATGACTTTCTTAAAATATTCTTATCATACACAAGTTTCATTTTGTTCTTATACTCCTTCGCACTATCGTAAGCATCTATATGAATCTCTTCCAACTCATTAACCTGGAGTTTCCTATGGGGTCCTGCCTTGTCAAGTGAAAAATTTAGCTGCTTAACAGCCCAATAAGCTCTATGTTCTAACTCAACAGGTAAATGACATGCCTTGCCATACACAAGCCGATAAGGCGACATTCCAATGGGGGTCTTAAACGCAGTACGGTAAGCCCATAAGACATCAGTAAGCCTAGACGACCAGTCTTTCCGATTAGGATTAACTGTTTTCTCTAATATACGCTCTATATCCCTATTGGAAACCTCTACCTGACCACTAGTCTGTGGATGATACGGGGTAGCTACCTTATGTGTAATACCATATTTCTTCATCAAAATCCTAAAAGGTCCATTACAAAAGTGCGACCCTTCATCATTAATTATAGCACACGGTGTACCAAAACGTGTAAGTATATTACTTTTCAAGAACTCAATCACAACCCTATGGTCATTGGTTTTACACGCAGCCGCCTCAATCCACTTAGATACATAGTCTACACCGATAAGGATGTAAAGGTTACCAAAAGAATTAGGAAACTGACCCATAAAGTCAATACCCCATACATCAAAGACCTCAACAACTAAAATAGGGTTCAAGGCATCATGTTCCTACGGGAAATGGTTCCTAATTTCTGGCAACGTTCACAAGTAACACAGTAACTGTGGGGGTCTTTAAACAACGAAGGCCAATAGAATCCACACTGCAATATTTTAGCAGCAGTCTTCTTAGCACTAAAGTGACCCCCACAAGCATGATCATGATAAAAGGAAATAATACTGGACTGGTCATTCTCGGGTATACATCTCCTAATAATTTGGTCTGGACAATACTTAAACAAATAAGGATCATCCCAAAAGAAGTTCTTCACATCGGCTAAAAACCTAGAACGATCTTGTTTACCCCAATGTTGGGGCATTCGACCAGTAACAAGATAATTCACTATATTCGCATACCAAGGTGCTTGGGTAACAAAAAGAACAGTTGTTCATCAGGAAAATTATCCCTAACAGGAGGAGAATCATTAAGGGTATCCACAACAAGCCTAGACAAGTAGTCTGCTACTACATTTTCTGCACCTTTTTTTTATCTCTAATGTCTAAGGAAAATTCCTGCAACAATAGGATCTATCTAATCAATCTAGGTTTAGTATCCTTCTTGGAAAGAAGGTACTTCAAAGCAGCATGATCAGTAAATATTATGACCTTAAAACCTAAGAGGTAGGATCTAAACTTGTCTAAGGCAAACACAATAGCTAATAGTTCCTTCTTCGTAGTGGTATAGTTCAACTGGGCATCATTCATAGTTTTGCTAGCATAGTAAATCACATGAAGTAACTTATTTTCTCGCTGACCTATCACAACACCAATAGAATAATCTGAAGCATCAAACATGATCTCAAAGGGTAGGTTCCAGTTGGGTGCCTGGACTATGGGGGCGGTAGTGAGTAAAGTCTTAAGCTTCTCAAAAGTCTCTAAACAAGCATCATCAAAGACAAACTTAACATCTTTTGCAAGCAAATTGCAAAGAGGTCTAGAAATCAAGCTAAAATCCTTAATGAATCGGCGATAAAAACCTTCATGCCATAAGAATGACCTAATATTTCTTACGGTTTTTGGGACCTGTAAAGTTTTAATGAGGTCAACTTTGGCTCTATCTACCTCTATACCCTTCGAAGATACGATATGCCCTAGAGCAATTCCTGAACGAACCATGAAGTGACATTTCTCCCAATTAAGCACTAAATTCTTTTCCTTATACCTAGTCAAAACTAATGACAAATGATGCAAGCACTCATCGAAAGACGAACCAAACACTGAAAAATCATCCATAAAGACCTCTAAGAACCGTTCTACCATGTCAGAAAATATGCTCAACATACAACGTTGAAAGATCGCAGGGGCATTACATAGCCCGAAAGGCATTCGTCTATATGCAAAGGTACCAAAGGGACAGGTAAAAGTGGTTTTCTCTTGGTCTTCTGGGGCAATAACAACCTGATTATAACCGCAGTATCCATCTAAAAAGCAATACTGGCTACGTCCATCTAATCTCTCTAGCATTCGGTCGATGAAGGGAAGGGGAAAGTGGTCCTTCCTAGTGACCTTGTTCAATTTCCTATAGTCAATACAGACACGCCAACCCGTGGTCTCCCAGGTTGGGATTAACTCATTGTTATCATTCTGGACTATAATAATACCAGATTTCTTGGGAACAACCTGAACGGGGCTGACCCACTTACTGTCTGAAATGGGGTAGATAATGCCTGCATCTAACAGCTTAAGAACCTCGGTTCGAACTACTTCTTTCATATTAGGGTTCAGTCGACGTTGCATCTCCCTAGAAGGTTTGGTGTCACTCTCTAAATAGATATGATGCATACAATCAGTAGGACTTATACCCTTAATGTCTGCTATGGTCCACCCTAAAGCTTCCTTGTTATTCTGAAGGAAAATCCCTAGCCTACTTTCCTGAGCACTATCCAAGTCGGATGCTATAATCGCAGGTAAAGTTTCAGATGGTCCTAAAAACACATACTTCAGGGAATCTGGTAATGGTTTAAGGTACAACTTAGGAGGCTTTTCTAACGAAGGAACTAGGGTAGACTCAGAAACGGGTAGAGGTTCGAACTTAGGTTTCCAGCCATTACTAGTGTCTATCAAAAGGGTTGAATCTAAAAAAGCATTCACCTCATTAATCACATCGTCACCATCAAAATCAATCCTAAAGTGGGCTAGGCATTTCTCTAATGGATATTTTAACAAAGTGTTTGGTAATGACTCCTCGACTAATGTTCCTATCATATTACCAAAAGACAAATTCATAATACCATTTCGACAGTTAATGATCGCATTGGATGTAGCTAAAAACGGGCGACCTAAAATCACTGGTATTTGGTTCTCTGGGTCAGGGACAGGTTGGGTATCTAGGATAACAAAATCCACTTGATAAATAAACTTGTCGACCTCAATAAGAACGTTCTCGATCACACCACGAGGAATTTTAATGGACCTATCAGCTAACTGAAGTGTCATCTGGGTAGGTTTCATCTCACCAAGTCCTAGCTTAAGGTACACATGGTACGGCAGTAAGTTCACACTAGCTCCTAAGTCAAGCAAAGCTTTCTCAACATGGTGTTTACCTATTGTGCAAGAAAGAGTAGGGGACCCTGGGTCTTTATACTTAGGAGTAGTGGTATTCTGAATAATAGAACTCACATGACTAGCTAGGAAGGCTTTCTTCTGGACACTAAGTTTTCGCTTTCGGGTACACATATCTTAAGAAACTTGGCATAAGAGGGAATTTGCTTAATCGCATCTAACAATGGGAGGTTGATAGTAACCTTCTTAAAAACTTCTAATATATCATTAAAGTTGGACTCCCTCTTAGTTGGAACTAGCAGCTGGGGGAACGGGGCTCTGGGAATATATCCGGGATCAGCATGACCCTCATTGGTCTCTTTGGAGACGCTATCAGTCTCCTCATTTTCTGGTTCATAAGGGTGAACTACAACATGTTCACTATCAGGCATGGCAACCTTATTGTCAACTTTCTTTCCACTCCTAAGGGTTGTTATAGAATTCACATGATTGTACGATTTCTCTCCTTTAGGGTTAGGATCATATTAACTAGGGAATCTTCCATCTTCTCTTTCACTAAGAAACTTAGCTATTTGGCCAATTTGAAGTTCTAAGTTAGCAAGAGACTGGGAATTATTCTTAAAATTCTGCCTGGTTTCTTCTTGAAAACCACAATGGTTCTTTGACAACATCTCATGGTTCTTTGCTAACATAGTAAGGGTTTCTTCTAAGGTGGATATCTTTTTCTCATTCTGAAACTGGGGTTGACCTGAAGAGTTCTTAGCATAACCAAAACCTGGGGGAGGCTGAGAATTACTAGACTGTCCTTGATTCTGACCCTTAGACCAAGAAAAATTAGGATGGTTTCTCCAACCAGGGTTGTAAGTCTCTGAGTATGGGTCAAACTTCTGACGGTTCTCAAACCTAGCATTGTTATAGACAGCATGGGCTTGCTCTTCACTAACCTGACCTTCCCAAAATGAGTTATTGGGTTCTACTCCACAACTAGACACTTGAGAGGCTCTAAACCTATCATCAAGTTCAACAAGAGACCTATGTTTAGGATGATTCAATTCCAAAGCTTCTAACCTTCTAGACAAAGCAGCAAACTTAGCATCAGACCCGAAGTTTATATCTACCACATTGGTGCTACTTCTATTTACTAAGAGTCTTTTAGGGGGTTCAACACAAGACTCCCACTGTTGGGATTTTCCAGCGACAGCTTCTATGAAGGTAAAAGTATCATCAACACTTTTACTAGTGAACTCACCAGCGCACATAGACTCAACCATGTCTTTGGTTGAATAGTCTAAACCATCATAAATAATCTCTACGAGTTTCATCTTATCAAATCCATGGTGAGGACATTGGGATAGGAGATCATTGAATCTCTCTAAGAACCTATAAAGAGACTCTCCCTCTTGTTGCATACTAGCACTAATTTTCTGCCTAACAGATGCAGTTTTATGCTTAGGGTAGACTTTCATGTAGAAAGCAACAATAAGTTCCTTACATGTTTCAATGGATTCAGATGGTAGGTTGTTCATCCAGGTTTTGGCTTTATCTCTCGAGGAAAAGGGAAACATCTTAGGTTTCAAGACTTCGTCAGTAAGGTCTTTTATTCTAATTGTCCCACAAATTTCCTCAAAGTCTCTAATATGAAAATAAGGGTTCTCATCGTCTTTTCCTAAGAATATAGGGATCATCTGAAGAATACTAGGTTTTATCTCGAAATTATTCGTAGTGGCTGGCAATTTAATGCACGAAGCTCGGGTGGACTTAGTCGGGAACATGTAATCTTTCAAAGTTGCCATCGCTGGCACAACTGAAGTACTAGGGGTATTTTCCTCACGAAGAGACAGATTCTCAAAACTGAAGTTTCCAAAAACAGGGCTCTCAAAAGAAGAGTCTTCGAGCTCCGCGCCTTCACAAGAAGAACTACTAGGTTTATCACTAATCAAACGACCTAGAGTGTTTCTCTTCCAAGCCCGCTCTTTAATAACCTTGGGCATACACTAGAAAAAAAATAAAAAGAAAGAAATCCTAAAAGGAAGGGAAGTTCTATACAAACACAAACAAGGCTGACTCCACCAAAGCAAACCTAAATATTTCTAGCAAACAAAAATCATGATGGCTCCACTTAGATTGTTTCTTGACCAGATCTAATCCTTTGAAAGGGAATTCGTTACAATTTAAGCAAACCCCTCTGGAATCAATCCGAGTTTGAGTAAGTTGAATCGAGATGAGGGAAGCTCAATGGAGCTTTGATACCCAAGGCCTCACTGGCGTTACAAGGCAGCGTATTCAACTCACAGAAACCATCAGGAACTGTGAAGCATGCTTAAAAGAGTAACCAATATTTTTCGAATGACTTTCCTATTAAACTCGTTACCTTATAGGTCTCGTTCTAGTCAAATTTTAGGCTTAGGTTCGCGTTTGGTTTCGTTTTCCTAAGGTGGGAAAGAAGGGAGCGGTGATGAAATACGAACCCTTATCTTGTATGGCCAGTCCTTGCCCTTTACTAGGAAATTAAAGCAGCCGTTTTCAAATCCTCAGCATATATGCAAACGAAGGAATACAGTAACTCGCTGACAGGAGATTCGCGAGTGTTTCGACAAACTTACCTCCCATACCAGACGGGGGATGAACCGCTGAAGTCGACTCCGTCCACGACTCCTATGTCATGTACGAAACCGAGAGGCCGAGGCGATATCATAATCTCCGTCCTTCTCTGCAAACAGTTTATATTTAAACTACCCTTCCGTAAGGTTTACAAAAATAAAGTCCCAAAGTCCACAGTCCAAAGTCCAAAGTCCAAAAATAAAGTGCAAAAGAAAAAGATAATCTAAAAAAATATTATAAAATAAATAAATGAATTGTCTCTCTCTCTTTTTTTTAATTAATTTTTATTCTCCTTTTCTTTCGCTCCTTTCGCTTTGCTTTTACTCCAAATCTTTAAGTATTCACCAAAAGCTTTGGCAAATTTTTCTTTCGCTCCAAATTCCAAAATCTGTAAGGATAAGACAAAAACCCAGAAACGTAAAGAAGAAAAAATAAAATGAAAATGAACAAACAAATAAAAACCTAAAAAAAAATCTAAAAAACTCTAGCCTAAAGACAAGTCCGCATCGGCGGCGCCAAAAATTAATGATATTTTTCAATGTTGTTGTAGTAATAAGTTCGTTGAGACTTGTGAAAGCAAAAGATTTTAGACTTATAAAACTTAAAAATAGAAAACTTATTGCAAAATTGATTTCAAGATATTAAAAGTAACCAAGACACTAGATTCCACTATTACACATGAATGAACGATACCAAATATGTTTCAAAACTCTAACTATCCTTTAAGTCCTTTATTTCCTAATTCACACATAATCAAACATATTCCCAAATATTAATTGTATTCCCTAAGAATATACTATCAATCAATTAAACAAAGTATAATCTATCAAATTGAATCACAAGTAATTAAGAAAATTATGTGAACATTTAGAACTCCACAAAAGCGGTGATTGAATGAATTATAAATTGTAAATTAGATAAAATAAAATTGTTACCAATCATTCATGCATAGATAGCTTCATCCATTGCCTTGGTTGCGCGAGAATTATCTCATCATCATGGAAACATGCTCAAAATTCATTTTTATTGCTCAAAGGGTGTTTACAAAGATGAAATGGGAGAAACAATGATAAAACAGTGATTTTCTTTTCTCTCCCAAAAACTATCCAAATGTTCTCTCTAGCTCTCTATTTATACACACAAATACACATCACTCAAATATATTCTTCCATAATTCCAAAATCTTCTTCTTTTTAATTAAAAATATCTTCAGAATTTTTCCTTCTCTTTATTCTATATATTTCTTTACTAAACCCGTATCTTCTTTAATTCGCAGAATAAAATCCAAGATAAAATCTTCTAAGGATATCTTTCTTGTTTAATACAAGATAACTTCATTTTTCTTCAAAACTTCATGTTTGTAAGGCAAGAAGATATTCTTATCTTAAAGATAATAAATCCTTTACCGTTGAAACCAAATTTCCCGCCAATTTTTTCTTTTCAAATCAAGGAAGAAGATGGATCCCCCTTAACCAGTAATGGGGTGCGATTAGCAGTTGGTTCCCTGGGTGCCCCTTATCAGTTAGGTGCCACTTATCCAAAACTGAGAGTCCGAATAACATGTGTCCTCCGGGTGCCTATACCAACTTTTCGAGCCGAATTTTCCAAAAATGTTTATTTTCCAAAAATAGCTACAAACACATAAAACACCATAATAAGTAGAAAATCGAGTACCAACAATACTGAAAATTGAGGACAATTTGGTCACAAAAATGTGTCTATCAGTGTGCAGTTTCGCATGAACACCATCTTTCCTACACTCATATCCTCTTTATCAGAAGACAAAGACATGCTCGGAGCAGGAGCAAAGGTATTGATCTGAGTTATGGACGCATGCACCGGAGCCCATGGACGAAAATTGACCGTGTGCGAGTTGTCAAGGAATCCAACCAGGTTCGAACCAATCTTTGGGCGCCTATTCGACCAGCGCAGTATCCTAGAACCACCCCAAGACTCGGGAAGTACGGCCAACGGTTTTGGAGCATACCTTTCGAAGTGCTCCCACAACCATGCTTGGAAAAAGGCGGCATGAATATACGAATCCACTTTCATGTAGCCATTTGAAGCGCACATGTCCGCGACCAGATGATCCAAGTGTCTGTACAGAGAACCAAGAAACATTCCGCCAATAGGGAGAACGACACCTTTTACAAATTTTATGGCAAACTTGATAAGTTCATGTCTTATCTCCTTCTTATCAGAGCCGTCATCGAAAATATCTCTGGATAACCAAAGAGCCAAGAACACTGCGACATCAAGTGTACTATTTTTCTGATTTGGCTCCAACTCATCAGGAAACCACTGAGACACCCACCACCCATAGAAGCACCTCGTCTCGTTTTCTTTCTGAACGAATCCTTTTGATTTTGCAACCAGAGCGTCGCGCATTTCTTCTTCATCTGCAGACAACTTGATATCGAGGTTTCCTATTACAGAAAGGTTCAGCAAGACGGCCATGCTCTCTAAAGAGATAGTCATTTCACCCCACCTGCATATGTCCGTGTGAGTGTTCGGACACCATCTGGAAATAAAAGCAACCAATCCTGGAATGTCTTTCCTAATTTGAAGCACTGCGGAAGCCGCGACAACATCAATAATCTGCGCCTTGGTCGAACTGGCTTTTATACATTCCTGGCTCATCATGAATCGCATTCATTTCTCAAAGGGACGCAACGGACTCACACAGATTTTAAAGTCAATGGGAGAAGCAGAATACTCTTTCCTCTAAAGACAAAACCTTATTACACCTCCAGGCCGAACTGACCGGGCCTCTCCTTCACTTTCCGGACCAGTCAGAATAATCGACACATACTTGGGATGAATTTTCCTAATTGTGGAGGATGTTGTAAAGAACTCGTCGTCTATGTTTGGCTTGGAATTTCCAACATCTTTCAGTACGGTAGAACTTTTCTCAAATGACATCCTAACGAAATTCTCTCACGCTACTTTCACCTTCGAAATAACTACAACGGAACAATACGAAGAGAAATTATTACAGAAAGTGCATGGAAATTATTTTATCAGACACAGGAGACCCACCATGGACGCAAACCAATTTGTTGCAAAGTCATAATGCGCATGAGCAAAGAAATGGGGACTGACAGACCCTGCATCACCACCTCATGCCAAGGCCGTACCCTGCAGCAGGAAATTTGCGCCCGGACGCGCCCCACCGTGGGAACAATACACACGGCCACACCAGGAAAAGGGAGGAAACCCTAGAAGCTAGGTTGTCACGGGAAGGGAATGATAGTTACTGGCTCATGCATGCCTACTTTGCACAGTAATTGAGGCGGCATATTTACAGCTAGGATTCATACCAACACAAAAGAACAATATTTTTACAAGTTCATGAAAGGGTACGCCTACAGCTAGGGTTTGCATTCACACAAGAAAACAAGAAAAACAAGTTAAAGAAGAAGTGCTGGAAGACATACCTGGGATTCACTCGTCCTCTTTACTGTTACCACACGGGCAGAATAAAAAAAATATATATAAAGGTGTGAAATAAAAGCAGAGGCCGGCCCCCTTTTATAGGCGTGGTACTTAGGAGTTTGAATAAGGAAAGGACTTCCTATTTGAGTCAAGTAAGGAAAAGAAGCAACCGGGCCCGCGAAGACAAATCACCATGCCAAGCCGTCCGCGCATGCTTTGCCTCACCAAACCCACCATTGCCTTGGCCCCACTATGCCAAGACGTTCGCACCATGCCTTGGCCCCATCATTCCAATCCGTCCACATGCTTTGCCTCACCAAACCGCGCATTTCCTTGGCCCCACCATGCCAAGCCGCCCGCGCCATTTCCTTCGCCCCACCATGCCAATCCATCCGCACCATTACCTTGGCCCCACCATGCCAAGCCTTCCGCGCCATGACTTACCGCGCCAACACCAACAACTCTCCAAGCCAGCGTCATGATGTTCCCTAACCCATCGAAGGTGATACATGGCTAGACTAAGCAGACGATCTTCATCTCACCACTTCACGGTCGACACCACAAATAGAATCTACGCAAGGCCGCCAAACATGAGGATCATGAACTCTCCTTACCTCTCGAAAAAGGTTAGTCGGACTTTCCTGACCATATTTTTCACGTCCTGTCATTTCGATTTTTTCCTCGCCTGTCACCATCTTATGCTTACCTCACAACAATGCTCCTGTTCCGAGCTAAGCAGGGGACTTAATGTGGATGGTGGTTTTTAGCTTAGGGTCAAAATCGTAAAACTGTACATCTGACATGACGTCAGTATGACCATTAGCACATTTATTGAATCAGTTAGCATGCCTACGTAAGAATTACCGCGGTACCCTTTTTTTTTACATGGGTCATGTTCCACGGAAGAACCCTTAACACTGACTGACATCATCTATGCCAAGCCCTAATTCTCATGCTACCGCGCCAAGGCTTGCAACCATGCTAGCCGCACCACTGTGTCAATGGCAGACCATGCCAGCCACGTCATCGCGCCAAGGCATGCCAACCGAGCCAGCCACATCTCCGCGCCAAGGCATGCAAACCATGCCACCCGAACCACTGCGCCAATGGCATGCTATGCCAGCCGCACCTCCTCGCCAAGGCATGCCAACCATGCCATCCGCACCACTGCGCCAATGGCATGCCATGCCATCCGAACCTCCGCGCCAAGGAATACCAACCATGCCAGCCGCACCATTGCGCCAATTGCATGCCATGCCAGCCGCACCTCCGCGCCAAGGCATGCCAACCATGCCAGCCGCACCACTGCGCTAATGGCATGCCATGCCAGCCGCACCTCCGTGTCAAGGAATGCCAACCATGCCAGCCGCACCACATGTGCCAATGGCATGCCAACCACCTTGTTGCGCCATACCATCCCGGCCTTCCCTATGCGGCTACCAAAATGAAGGTGTGCGATGATCATCGGCCACCCTTCCATCTTAGATGCAAATCTTAGCCGTCCAAGGTCGCCAAACAACGCATGGCAACCTTTGGCCCAAACCCTAGTTTTGGCCACGCTAAACCGCGCCAAGGCATGCCATGCCACATGTGCCAATGGCATGACAACCACCTTGCTGCGCCATACCATGCCGGCCTTCCCTATGCAGCTACCAAAACGAAGGCGTGCGATGATCAACGACCACCCTTCCATCTTAGATGCAAATCTCAGCCGTCCAAGGTCGCCAACCAATGCATGGTAAACTTTGGCCCAACGCCAAAACCCTAGTTTGGTCGCGCCTAAACAACGCCAAGGCATGCCGACCATGCCACATGTGCCAATGGCATGCTGCGCCATCCACCTTGTCGCGCCTAGGCCATGCCATGCCGGCCTTCCCTTCACGGCTGCCAAAACGAAGGTGTGCGACAATCAACGGCCACCCTTTCATCTTAGATGCAAATCTCAATCGTCCAAGGTTACCAACCAACGCATGGTAACCTTTGGCTCAATGCCAAAACCCTAGTTTTGGTTACGCCAAAACCGCGCCAAGGCATGCCGACCATGCCACATGTGCCAATGGCATGCCAGCCACCTTGCCGCGCCATACCATACCGGCCTTCCCTATGCGGTTACCAAAATAAAGGCTTGCGACAATCAACGACCATCCTTCCATCTAAGATGCAAATCCTAGCCGTCCAAGGTCGCCAACGAACGCATGGTAACCTTTGGCCCAAAACCCTAGTTTTGGTCACGCCCAAACCGCGCCAAGGCATGCCGGCCATTGCACATGTGCCAATGGCATGCCAGCCACCTTGCCGCGCCATACCATGCCGTCCTTCCTTATGCGGTTACCAAAACAAAGGCTGGCAACGATCAACGTCCATCCTTCCATCTAAGATGCAAATATTAGCCGTCCAAGGTCGCCCACCAACGCATGGTAACCTTTGGCCCAACGCCAAAACCTTTGTTTTATCCACGCCAAAACCGCGCCAAGGCATGCCAGCCATGCCACATGTGCCAATGGCATGCCAACCACCTTTCCACGCCATACCATGCCGGACTTTCCTATGCGGCTACCAAAACAATGGCTTGCGAAGATCAACGACCACTTTTCCATCTAAGATGAGATCTTAGCCGTCCAAGGTTACCAGCTAACGCATGGCAACCTTTGTCCCGACGCCAAGCCCTAGTTTGGTCGCGCCCAAACAAATCCAAAACCCTAACCTTTGGCCGCGCCTAAACTAGGCCATATTAAAGCCGCAACGGACATGTTTTCATGCCACTGGATACCAAACAAAGGGTTGCAATAATCAACGGCTACCATTCCTCTCAAGATGCAAAATCTCGACCAACGAAGGTCACCATCGAGCCGGAAAGTCTCCCAAGCTCAACTTGCCGAACAACAACATGCTACATGTTTTCCACGAAAACACTCGAGACATCAACACATGTCACAAACAAGGGGATGCTCATTGGTTATTGGTTTGGCGGTTTACAGCGTGCGGCGTACACTACGCCCGTTATAAGACAGTGTCATAAGGATGAGGCGTATAGGGAGTAATGGTGAAACGCTTTCTTTTATGGAACATCAATTCCAGACGTTACCGGTTACCACCTCCTCCCATTTACTCATATGTTTCCATTTCTTACGAGAGCAGAGTACGTTTCACTTCGACTTGTATAAATAGGTCTTACCTATTTCCACCGAACAACAAGTTCAGGTCAAGAGGATACAACACTCAGAAAACATTTGCTAGATTTCCATCTGTTAGCTTCCCACTTTCTGATACAAGTCGTGAAACAACTACTCTTCCAGAATCAACTATTCTGGTCTCAACACTCTCTTCGCTTCCCTCCCCAAAACCAACCCTTCTCCTTCACTTTGTGACCGAAGCAAGTATGGAACGACCATTTGTTGGTTTAGGCTGGATTTGTACATATTGATCTCTCGAATCTAAAGTACTCCCTTGCAGTACATTGTTTAGGGTTTAAACTCATTTCACACCCACACACCCGAAATTACCAAAATTAGCAGAATTGTTTTCACCCTCAAACAGTCGTGCATATTGAAAACATAACTGCGAAGCATATATGAACTCTAGATAGACATAGTATTAAGGAATACAATACGAGGTTTATTGCTTAACCATTAAACTTTGTAGATAAGACATCGCCATAATCATTTGAATGGTATTGTGATTATGTATGGGTATGAGGTGAGGATTTCATCCTAGGGAACAATGTTTACATGTGTTCTAAGGAAGTAAGTTCATAAACTTGTTTGTGAACCGAAAAGGAAAATGCCAGGAGTTATTGGTTTTGTTATTCATTGCATATCTTATGAAAAACCAATATGTGTGATAGAGTATAACCGCTCACAACTTCTTGGTAGAACTATTCACAAAGTCCTGACTTTTGTATTGGCATAACTTTTATTAGTAAAACCAATCTTAAGTAATCACCTATGGTATGATCGGATTATGTCTGCCTTGGGGAAATGGAACCGATCCTAGTAATGGAAAGGGAACCGATCCTTGTAAGGGAAAGGGAAGCGATCCTAGTAAGGGAAGGGGAACTGATCCTTGTAAGGGGTGCAGTACATCAGGGGGAACCGATCCTTGTATGTAGTGCAACAAAGTTTATAGAAGAAAGGGGAAACGATTCTATGGACATGTGCAACACATATGAGTTAGATACGATATATATGTGGGGAACCGATTCTAGTACCTAGTCAACCAAATCTTTGGGAAGCTAGTGTGACTATGCGTAGTACTCATATAGAGGTAGAACCGAAACTTGTTTTGGTAGAACCGTAAACCCATGATTGTGATTGAATATTGGTTTGATCAATCACATAGTTCTTGAAATTCATATGAACCAATTCTAAACTTGTTTGGAAGTGTGGAAAATCGGTTTCAAGGTTGTAAGTGTGAAAGAGAACTTACAAAGTAAAGATGTCGACAAAATTTGAACACGTGCTGTGAATGTTTATTTCTATAATTGTTCAAAGATATTCCTTAACGTCTAAGGGAAGAGAATCCCAGGATCGAAACATAAGTAAGTTAAAAATCTTTTAATTAAGGTTATTAATTTATCTTTGTAGGGAAATTACAGAACTAGTAATGTGCATTTACTAACTAGATTTTCCGAGAGATTTCGATTGTTATTTTTGGACATAGCATTTCCAGGAATTATGAAAACCGAATATGTGCATTTATGAATATCTTGAGAATATTTTAGGTTTTGGAAATTCCTTGGTGTCCAAACTTCCTTGTCTATAAATACACGAAGTTTTCCTTTCTAGCAAACTAATCCTTTGTAACAACAAACTTCCTCTTTTGTGTTTGTTACCAGTGTAGCCGCCTATCGGAGAGGAGAGTAATATAATTAGGTGAAATCTCTTACAACCGCTCGTTTTAAAGTCTTCTTTGGGATTGAGAAGCTCTAGCGCGACCCGTTGGTGGGAAACTAGATAATTGCGGTTTATCTTTGTTTTCGATTGATTTGATTGACTAACGGTGGTTGAAATCTGATTGCACCTAGTTTGTTTATTCTTGAGAATCTTCTCTTCTGATATAAGATTCACTCAAACTAGTTCAGAGTTTCGACAGGGATCTTTAGACTGTTTTTAGTTCAAAAGACGATCTTGTGATAATCTATTGTTAACAGACTCCGTTCTGTGCGTGATTTATTACAAGAGATTCAAGTGATTGTGTGCAGGTTTTTATTGAAGATTTAAGAAGATTTTAAGACAAAGAAGATATTGAAGATCTGACTCGGGTTTTATAATCTTTGGTGTGCACAATACTTGTTTGGGTAAAAGAGGATCCAATTAATAATCGATTTATCCTTGTGGTAGATTGGATTGATTAATTGAGTAGATCGGCATCAACATTATTCTTCGGATTAAAGGTGTTGTTGACTTAATCTTAATCGATTACCTTTGGGTGATTGAACATAAGATAGATCTAGACCCGACGAAGGAGTTTATGTTGAGATAAACGGAAGAGCCTTTGTCCGACTCATATCACTTGGTTGAATAGAGTTGATACCAAACAGATTTCTTGTTCCTTTACTGTTTGGAATACGAACCAAAGGGATTGTTCTAAGTACGTGACTTATTCATAAGTCGGAGGCGTAGGAATACATACGGAACTAGGGGAACTATAGGGTTAGTTACTTGGTCTCAACTATACGAAGTTAAGTGTAATTTTGTGTAGCGGCTTAATCCTGAGAGTATTCAATTCTGGACTAGGTCCCGGGGTTTTTCTGCATTTGTGGTTTCCTCGTTAAAAAAATCTTGTTGTGTCATTTACTTTTATTTTCCGCATTATAATTATTTTATTGTAATTAAAGTAAATTACACAAACGTTAATTCCTATTTACTTGACAAGCAATCCTATTGTGTTTGGTTAAGTCCGAGCCTTTATATCAAGTAAACATACTTCGTTGTTGTATTGTCTCGATCTCGTATCCATAGACGATCACACGAAGTGTGAATCGATTAGTTGTATTTTCTCGACTCAGTCCATAGACAATCACTTTTGGAAAAAGGACTTATAGGTAGGAAAAGTTTTAGCTTGAGGTATATTTTGGCACCCTCGCCTTTTCAATATGCGTCAAAAATAATTCACTTTCTCATTCAACTAAATTTAAATGAAGTATGTGGTAAGAAAGAGTTCGTTCCCATAGAGAGGCTTTTGTTGTTATAAAATTTCAGTTTCTAATGTAACCAAGGGGGATTTTGATTTTATCAATTCAATAAAATTAATCAAAGCAATAAAATAATGAAGTAATGAATAAGGAGAGGATATTGGTCACGGGATAGTATCATTCACAAACATGTATTTTCATCGATGACTAGAATTGGTATTTTTTTAATTTCTCATTTACTAAAAGTCCTAGGATACCTTGATCGCAAGAATATCCCGCTGATTCCCTGATTTCATCACAACCACATTAAAAGATGTATATATAAATTCTTCCTATAAAGCAACCTAAATCGTGAAAGAAAAATTAAGTTTAACTCCCTAGAAGCACTAAGTTCTATGGAATAAGACTGATCAAGGCGATCAAACGTGTTAAAGTACTAATTCAATTTAACCAAGGTTATGATTCATTTGTGACTAGTAGGATATATCACTACAAGCACTACCCACAATTATGCTACTTGGAATCACGGATAAACAACTTTTTGGTATTGAAGACCCTAATATAGCTTTAGAAATGAATGCAAATCGTATTGATTCCGGACTCAACCAAACAAACAATCAAATCATAAGACAATACAAAACAATAAATCATAAGCAATAAATTATTGAGACAAAACTAATTCATTGATGCAAATATCATGTTGTGAAATCAACTTTATCCCATAACCAATAATAGTATTTAGCTACTCATATTAATGGAGTTCATCATAATCATTTTCATAAATAAAGAAATGGAAAATATACAAAAGCAAACCCTAGTAGAATCGCCGCTCTCCTCCAAAACACCAAGTAGTAATGTCAAAATACGTGATTTCCAAAGTCGTAAAAATCTTTCCTTTTTGTAACTTTTCTCCAACTTCTAAAATTAGGTCCAATCTCCGAAGTCCACCAAATCCATGTAGAGAATACCCATGTAGAAAATAGCCCATTAAAGTTCTCATCCAAAAAGTAGTCGCCGGAAAACTGGAGTCACCGGACTGAATTTGACCGGGAAAGTCATCCCGGGTGACTGTAAAAGCCACCGGTCAAAACTGTTCAAACAGGTCAACTCAGAAGTTAGATCGAGTTGAAGTGAGTCAGGTGGTCTTGTCAGACCTGAGTCAGAGTCTAACAAGCCTGACTGAGCTGAGTAGTCTTGGACAAAGCCATTTACACTGCCTGAGTTGGTGTTGCGCCATGATAACCCTTAGCAGCAATGATGCACCACTAGTTTCATAAAAAGTCCATTTGCAGCTTCAGCTCTACACAATAATCTTCCTTTCTTCTTCCCTGTCTCAGTCTCTCAATTGCAAGCATTACCAACACACAACTGCATCATCAGTCCATTGCAGCTAACAGTCCAGATCCTTGTTAGCTTATTTTCCACCTAATCCATCTCCAATAGCACCTGCTCTTCTTGCTCCCATTCCAGCTCAACCTCCAGCAATTGTATATTCCTACTGCAACACCCACATTCAGTTCAGCTGCACTACCTCCTTAATCTCATAATAATCAGCTGGTGCTCACTGCCTATTTCAATTCAGTTTTACCAGCAACATCCTAGCCATTGCATCCATACAACCAACACAGTTCAGATTATTTGAGTTGCACAACACTGCAATCTTCTCTCCTGTTTCGGTAATTGTTCTTCTATGTTGCAAACCACCAGGCTCAAGCCATTCCATAATCATCAGTGCCTTCAGTTGCAACGTCTCCTCTTTCTAGCATCACTGCCATCATTCAAGCTCACATAAACTCAACCCCATTTCAATTCCATTTTCACTGGCAGCAACACCCATTTCAACATAACCACTGCCAATTCCACATACCCATTTTTGAGCTTTCCTGCACTGCAGCTGCTTCACATCAGTGAAATTCATGCCTGCACTTCCATGCCATCTCCTTTTCAGATACCAACACCACCAGAACTGCATCTTTACCAGCCTGCAATATCTGAATCAAACCCCTCTCAAATTATCTGAGCTTCATTGCTTTAAACTCCACAGTTCAATTCTCCATCACACGCAACTGGACTGCATCTCACAATCTCTATGAATCAATCATATCCTTAACTGTCCCATCTACTTCACCTGCAGTTGTAGATTCCTTCAACAACTCAGACCACCAATTCTGTACAAAATCATTCCCTTTCACAAAATCGACTGAACCACAGAAACAACATCTCCTCCTTCTTAATACATGGCATTCAAATCATACAAAGATAAACTCTTTTTAAATCTTCTCTAATCAGCAATTTTCCTTCTTCCATCTTTGATTTCTGTGAACAAGAACTAGAGCCGCCATTGGTTTCAAGCAGAGAGGAGAAATAATAGCTAATGATAGGAAATGATTTCCTCACTGGATGTTAGGTATTGTTTAGGAAATGGGAGTGATATAGCCACCCATATAGTACTGGATAAGGGCCAACCAGCTGAACTATCAATTTTCCCTTCAACTGTCGGTCCTGCGAGACTGACAGTTAAGTTTTCGTGATTCTTGTTCCTTCAGTTACCTAGAACTGACAAGCTAGATCCATCACTCGCATATGAATCGACCGTTCTGCCTTTACGCTCCAAATAAATGATTTCGCCTTCTTTTACTCCCAATGACTCCGATACCTAAATAACTCAAAATGAAACATAAGATACATAATTCACAATAAAACTCGCAAAGAAAGCATAAATAATAGATAAATATTAAGTTTTTTACAACACTTATTAGCAACACAGTATGTGGACAAAAATGTGGATCAGAGGTCGACCAATACTGCGGAATACACAAGGATTCATTCTATTTTCCATCACTATTTGCCCAATGACATACAATAGACATAATCCTTGTAAACAAAAGTTTTATCCTTTCTTCCATCAAATAATAACATAAAAGGCTTTAACTTTTGGCAGTCAAAAGTTCATTCTATCTTTTATCAATACTTTCATACCGACATAATAGAGATAACTTTTGAACAAGTATGGGACAGTCACAGGTTCAATGACGTAAACCACATATCCCATAACAATTTGCAATATATAAAATCATAAAGATTAAAATTGCAAAAAAATCATCTTCCAAAAAACTTAGAATTTAAATAAATAAATATAAAAACGTGAAGATGAAAACGTTGGACATAGCTATGTGTACTCACAATAATGGCTGTTCCATACCCTAGTTATTCTTCTAAAAACACAAGAAATAAATTCTCATAAGAATATTTTCTAGAAAAATAAATCAAAGTTCTTTGAGAACCTCATACCTTTCAATGAATCCATCATAGAAGGTATCACTGATTTCCTTTATTCTCTTGACCGTAAACACTCCATGTTTGTGAGTTAGAACACAAACTTTACGATCAACAACCCGAGCAAGTTGTCTAGCCTTGACACAGTCCATGATGAGTTTTTTCTGATTCTATATCAGAATATTTTGATTTGCAAGGATTTTGGCCTGACCATCTAAGAGTTGGTTTATTTGCAGTTGGATATTTGCAAACTCGACCTTAGAATTGTTCTGAAAACGAGTTAAATCCTTGACATAATCATCAATCCAGGAGTTGTGTTCCTTCCTTGCAAGCATCTTCTTTAGAACCAGCTCTTGAATCGACTCACGTCCTTGAGTGTCTTCCTCCATATCAAGATGCACAATCTCTTGAGATTTTGCAGAGTTCTCCATATAATTTTTGTTAGGGATGGAATAACACAATATAGAGTATATATATATGTGTGTGTGTGTGTGTTTGTAAACAGGAGAAGGAAACTCTTGTTATATAAAACCTATGAACTCACTAGAGGAGGACACGGACGTTCGTGGACTGGCTGCAATAATAACACAAACAACAGAAAACAGAAATATTATACAACACACTTGAGCATTTTTTAAATCATCATCCTTGCAGCTCCCAAGCTAGGTACAAGGATGAGGATACCTGGAATCAGGTGGTAGAGTGAGAGGTAATCTCACTGCGATCATTGAGGAAATAGTTGTACACATCATCTAAATGTTTGACCTTTGTGTTCTTTGCATTTCTTCTGTTGACTTTCATCCCAGATGAGTAGGACACAACCTGTTTAACATATCCGTCAGAAGGATTTCTCTGAGACAAAATCTAGAACCTCTTGAGATTGGTTCAAGAGGGTCAGGATTCATAGAGATCTATTTCCTAGACTTAGATTTACCAGACTTGTTAGATCATAGCTCGGTTGAACCCACCAAGCGTTGGTATGTCAAGTTTGGTTGTCATATTTTAGTGAATCAAAACTCATTTTAAGATTCACTTGATTATGTACTAGAGTCATCTTCGTATAGGTTAGTTTGAAAGTATTAGGATATGAGACATTACAAGTATTGCAAAGACTTGAAGAAGTGAAGAAGTAAGAAGCTACAACGACAACATCATCCTTCCACTTGAGGCTAGTGATATTTGACTTGAACTGTTTCATTCCCTAAGGTATCTTTTAAGTCTTGCATATTAAAAACGAAACTACGAAGCATGAACACTCTAGATAGACATAGTATTAAAGAATACAATATGAAGTTTTTTGCTTAACCATTAAACTTTGTAGATAAGACATCGACATAATCGTTTAACTGCAATCGTGATTATGTATGGGTATGAGGTGAGGATTTCATCCTAGGAAACGATGTTTTACATGTGTTTAAGGAAGTAAGTTCATAAACTTGTTTACGAATCGAAAAGGAAATCTCCAGGAATATTTGGGATTGTTATTCATTGCGTATCTTGTGAACATCCAATATGTGTGATTTGGTATAACCGCTCACTACTTGTTTGTGTTCTTGGTAAAGCTATTCACAAAGGCCTGACTTATGTATTTGTATGACTTTTATTAGTGAAACCGATCTTAAGTAATCACCCGAGATGGTATAATTGAGTTTGTGATTTGTTGAACTGAATATGGGTAAAGGGGAACCGATCCTATGAAGAGGTTCAACACATCACAAAGGGAAATCGATCCTTGTATGAGGTGCAGCAAGTTTGTAGCAGAAAGGGGAACCGATCCTATAAACATGTGCAACACGTTTTTAGGCAAAGGGGAACCGATCTTATGGATATGTGAAACACATATAAGTTAGATACCATATATATGTGAGGAACCTATCATAGTACCTAATCAACCGAATTTTGGAAATCTAGTGTGACTATGCACAATACTCACATGGAGGTAGAACCGAAACTTGTTTTGATAGAACCGTTAAATCCGTGATTTGTGATTGAGTGTTCTTGATCAATCACATAGTTCTTGAAAGTCAGATGAACCAATTCTAAACTGGTTTGGAAGTGTGGCAAATCGGTTTCAAGGTTGTAAGTATGAAAGAGGACTTACAGAGTAAGGATATCGACATACTTTGAACACATACAGTAATGTTTATCTTTTATTATTCAAAGTTATTCCTTAATAGCTACAGGAAGAAAATCCCAGGATCGAAATATAAATAAGTTAAGAATCTTTTAATTAAGTTTGTTAATTTTATTTTAGGAAAATGAGAATTAGTAATGTGCATTTACTAGTTGAGATTTTTCAAAGAGATTTTCGGTCATTATTTTGGACAGAGCATTTCCAGGAATTATGGAAACCGAATTCGGAAAATATTGAATATCTTTGAGAATATTTTCGGTTTTGGAAATTCCTTGGTGTCCAAACTTCCTTGTCTATAAATACTTGAAGTTTACATTTCTAGCAAACTAATCCTTCATGACAGCAAACTTCCTCGGTTGAGTTGTTACTGGTGTAGCCGCCTATTCGGAGAGGAGAGTAACCTAATTAGGCGAAATCTCTTACGGCCTCTCAGTTTAAAGTCTTCTTTGGGATTGAGAAGCTCTACGAGTACCTTTGGTGGGAAACTAGATAAATGCGGTTTATCTTGTGTTTTTGATTGATTTGATTGACTACTGGAGGTTGAACTTTGATTGCACCTAGTTTTTTTATGCTTGAGAATCTTCTCTTCTGATATAAGATTCACTCAAACTAAATCGAAGTTTCGACAAGGATCTTTAGACTGTTGTTAGTGCTAAAGAAGATCTTGTGATAATCCACATTATGTGCGTGATTAATCAAAAGAGATTCAAGTTGTTGTGTGCAGGTGTTTATTGAAGATCTAAGAAGATTTGAAGAAAAAGAAGATATTGAAGATTTATGATTTGGGGTTCATAATCTTTGGTGTGCACAATACTTGTTTCGGTATAAGAGGATCCAACTATAATCGGTTTAACCTTGTGGTAGATTGGATTGATCAGTTTTGTAGATCTGCATCAATAAAATTATTTGTGATTAAAAGTATTGATTGCAAAATCTTAACAATTACCTTTGGTAGTTGAAAATAAGATAGATCTAAGAACCTGACGAAGGAGTTTATGTTAAGATAAACAGAAGAGCCTTTGTCCGACTCACATCACTTGGTTGAATAGAGTTAATACCAAACGGATTTGTTGTTCCTTTACTGTTTGGAATACGAACCAAAGGAATTATTCCAACTACGTGACTTATTCATAAGTTGGAGGCGTGGGAATACAGATTGAACTAGGTGAACTATAGGTTTAGTTGCTTGGTCTACTATACGAAGTTGTTTTAATTTTTTGTAGCAGCTTAATCCTGAGAGTATTCAATTCTGGACAAGGTCCCGGGTTTTTTTTTGCATTTGCGGTTTCCTCGTTAACAAAATCTTGTTGTGTCATTTACTTTATATTTCCACATTATAATTGTTTTATTATAATTAAAGTAAATTACACAAACGTTAATTCCTATTTACTTGATAAGCAATCCTATTGTGTTTGGTTAAGTCCGAACCTTTTTATCAAGTAAACATACTTCGTTGTTGTATTGTCTCGATCTAGTATCCATAGACAATAGCACGAAGTGTGAACCGATTAGTTGCATTATCTCGATTCAGTCCATAGACAATCACTTTCGGAGAAAGGACTTATAGGTAGGAAAAGTTTTAGCTTGAGGTATATTTGGGTACCCTCGCCTTTTCAATTGGTATCAGAGCAGGCAAACATGAAAAGATCTAACAATCTCTGTTTGGTGTGATCCAACCTATAAGATATGGGCCAAAGCAAAGTTAAGCGAGAGCGCAAACCAAAGAAAGGCTCAATTAATGTATCACAAGATGTGTGCTAAAAAGAAGATTGTTCTTCAATCTCGGGTTGCTCAATTGATGAGATCTCTAATGAGACATTTTTGAGTTCTATTCTTGAAATTTCTAATGAAAGATCAAGTGTGAAAACTTCTGAACTGGAGGAATTAAGTAAACGATTTCTCTTCTGCTCTAATGAACTTATTTCAAAACTTGAAAGAGAACGAGATTTAACTTTAAGGTTTGAAAATCTCTATGAAGAGCATTAATTGCTAAAAGAAGAATTCACACAATAAGTTTGTGACTACGAAAAAAAGATGAATACTGAACGTCATCATGTAGAGACTTGTGAAAAAGGTCTGGAAGAATCTCGAGAAAAAATTTGTCTTATGGAAAAAGAGCTTGATGACTCTAAAGCAATCATGAACTCTCAACAAGAGTGTTTCAAGGAAAAAGAAAAAGGCCTTCTTTCAAACGTAAAATGTTTAGAGGAAACTCTTAACTCTACTCTTGATGAAAATACTTCATTAAAAGAGGAAATCTCTATGCTGACAAAACTTAATGAAAGCCCAACCAACTTATCTTCCTTGATGGAAATAGGCAGAAGTCATGGTGACACACGTGGTTTAGGATATGAAGGTAGTAGTACTGCTATTCCCAACTGTGAAATAAAGTTTGTCAAATTTGTGCGTACTTAAACAGAGGATTCTCTAAAAGAAAATGTTGAAGATAGAAGTGGAGAGAAACAAGTAGGGACAAAGAATCAATTGATGTTCTTTCAAACCAGAAGAAGAAAGCTCATGAAGAAAGGAAGAAATCGAAGCCACGAAGAGTAGAGAAAAACAAAAGAGTTCTCAACAATCTTGCACAAACAGGTAACAACCAACATTGTAACTCTTATAATAAAAAATGTTGTTATTATAGTGGTAGCAAAAACCATGTTCAGAATATGTGCAAGATTCGTAAAATACAAAATTCTCTCCGTTTTGTTTCAAGAGAGTTGGGAAAAATAAACGTTATTCCTAGACTCTTAACCAACAGAGAAAAAGACTATTATATTGATTCTTGGTCTACTCAGTATATACCAAAATCATTTAGAAAGGGGAATAAGAAAAATGATTTCAAACGAGCGAGCTTTGTTTCTCATCCTTTTAAAGGAATAAACTCTGAATCATTTTTTGATTATGATGACATATCATTTCTCAAGGTGTGGAAGAGAAAGAACAGTCAAAAATAATGCACTGTCTCTTATGAACGAATTTCTATGTACCCATACACTTTGGTGTTTGTAGAAATTTGTTTAAAATGGGTAATTCTAGGTATTTCCTTTTGAAAAAGACTAGCGAAAATCTTTGTATAAAAGGTTTTTGTTTATAAGTGGTTAAAATCTTATAAGAACCGAATTCTTATTCGAATTTTTCTTGATTTCCAATAATGAAAGACCTAAAGAATGTTATGTCTGATTTGATATACTCCTGTAGATTTCATGATCTATTGACTAGAAAAATTCATATAATTCTCTTCACTGAGAACAAGAGATCATACAGTGAATTTATGGGAGAATACTGTATCCAGGAAGTGGAAAGTGTTTTGGATTCCTCTAATAAAGGAAGATTTGAAATCTGTTCTGATTTGTGTTCTTATCAGATCATGCCATCTCTTACTGAAGTAAGGGCTACAAGCCTATGTTAAAGAGTTCTTGAACTGATAGGAAGAAAGGAACTTCTGAAGGAATTATCTTTTGTTGCCCGAAAGGAAATTATTTTTCATGATGTTTGATGGGCATCTTATAAAGACTTTCGTGATCTTCAGATGATTAGTTTTCACTCTACCAATTTTGAAATGTTTGAAGAAAACCTTGATGAAATCATGGAAACTCAGAATAACAAGGATGAATAAGTTTAAACTCTTGTTCAAGGAAAATAGACATCAATTTTTGATTTCTTTCAATGATTGTATTAGGTCTATTATGAATCAAACTATTATGAATAAAATTATTTAATTTATAATTTTTCTTGTGATGGTTTTTGATTTATTTAGTATGTGCTTGAATGATTTATTATTGGTATGTGTTAGAGCATTGATCGGTCGAACTCGCATGCGTTTCTATCTCAAACATGTTTGTTAATGTTAGTGATCAAAACTATAAGTCTTGATTTCTAGTCTATTATAGCTAAGTCTCGGACTAGGATATAAAGTGTAGTTGAGCTCAAGGACTTCATGGAGATTCATCATACAAGTAGAAGAACTACTCAAGGAACCGGTGGAACTTCTCGACAAAAAGGTATGTGAAGACTTGAACTTATCTATCACTCAAAAGTCTATCTACTCTATCTCCTACTCTTTGAGACAAGAAGTCGTATGCTATATATATATACTTTGATTATACACATTTGGTATTTCGAGCCGAGTATACCTCGCCTATCTATATCTCGAAATATAAGTTGGTAAGATTTTCTCTTTAACCAAGTTTACCTTTACCATGTGACGAAAGTCATGATATGTTTAACTCATCTTGAAAATTGCTTTGACGAGAAATGGTGTAACAATTATATAACGTCCTATAAAAATGTTTCAATGATTGAAATGAGAGTTTAGATTACATAACCAATGGTGGACATAAGCATTGTTGTGGAAACACATTTATGTATAAGTCACATTCCTTGAACCAAAGTTTGCGAACTTTGTTGATCAAGAGAACAGGAAGAATAGCTTGAGCCAAGTCCGCGAACTGCCGAAGTTCTCAAACCCGAGAATTTCTGCTGGAGTTAAAAAACTACTTGCGTGAAACTAAGTCCGCGAACCCATTCCGCAAACTAGCGATGTTCTCATACCCGAAAATTTCTTCTGGAGTTTGTAAACTCTTCCCGGTAACTTAAGTCCGCGAAACTAGTCTGCGAACTTGAGAAGGTTATATATCTGAAGATGATTTCTGAACTTAAACTTTAAAAAGACTAAGGAATGCAGTTTGCAAACCGTGGCTATAAAATTTCATGAATCGATTCAAGTGAATCAAATCATCTTTGCTTCAATTGTGTCTTGTTTAGTACATGAGATTTCCTTGCAATTGAACAACTCTCTAACTAGTTCATTTGAAGTCATTTGAACTAGTTATGGTGAAGAAGAACGTGGTTGATATGGAATGCTCATATGGCTAACCTTTTGGTTAACTAGTGTTGAACCAACAAGTGCATACGTTTGGGTACGGTTAACAAACCTAGAAGCGTGCATTGTCAATTGTATATAACAAGCTAAGTTTTCGATCTAACGGTTGAGAAATATTAGCTTGAATCTGAATCAGGTTTTCATCTAATGGTGGATATTGATTGCTTTGTTACCAAGGTAACTTAATCCCCACACCTCACGTGTGATACTAGTTTGCATACTAGAGTCGGTTCTCCTTTAACCTTTGGTTTTCTTATTTTAAAACCAGGTTAACGACTTAAAGACTTCATTGGGATTGTGAAGCCATACCGATACTACTTTTATCGTAGTTGTGTGATCTCATCTTGCATCTTCTATCGTACGAGTACAATCAGATTTATTGGCTTGAGATTGATATCTCCGATAGGAAAGATACAAAAAGTAATCACAAACATCTTCGTCTCATTGTTTGTGATTCCGCAATATCTTGTTTCGCTACCATACGATTAAGATTGTTGTGAGGTGATTGATAACTCTAGGATGTTCTTCGGGAATATAAGACCGGATTATCAATTGGTTCCTGTTCACCTTTATTATTATCAAAAGACGGAACAAAACCTTTTACGGTTTATCCGTGGGAGACAGATTAATCCTTTGATAAACTTGTCTGTGTGAGACAGATTTGTTTATTATCAAAGCCTGCGATTTTGGGTCATAGCAACTCTTAGTTTTGGGTGAGATCATCTAAGGGAATCAAGTGTGCAGTATCATGCTGGGATCAGAGGCGTAGGGAGTACAACTGTACCTTGGATCAGTGGGAGACTGATTTGGGTTCAACTACAGTCCAGTCTGAAGTTAGCTTGGAGTAGGCTAGTGTCTGTAGCGGCTTAATACAGTGTGTGTTCAATCTGGACTAGGTCCCGAGGTTTTTCTGCATTTGCGGTTTCCTCGTTAACAAAATTTCTGGTGTCCATGTTATTTCTATTTCCGCATTATATTGTTTTATCTTTATAATTGAAATAATATAGGTTGTGCATTTAGATCATCAATTAGAATAATCCAACCTTTGGTTGTTGATTGTCATTGATTGATCCCTGGATATTGGTCTTTAGTACCATCCAAGTTATTCCTTGTGTTTGATTAAAGACTCGCTGATTTCTATTAGCTCGAGTAAATCAAAACAAAAGAGAGATATTAACTCCTTGATATACTTTAATCTAGATTGAGTCTGACTGTCTAGTTGATTCTCTAGCAAAGTATATTGGAGTTAGTCCATACAGATTGCTAAGCGAAATATTGGGTGGTGTTGTTAGACCCCCGCTTTATCACTATGGATGTTTATGGGATGTTTGATTTTGGTTTTATTACCTTGATATTCGATATCATAATATGGTGAACCCTTATGGTTTGGGTGACTTTTTGATTTAGCGGGATTAAGTTCTAGCCCATGTTGGTAGGCTTTATTAAAGGATCACGAGGGGTTCTGATAGAAACAATATGTGAAAAGTCACAATATGTTAAATCGGTTTTGGTTTAGCATAAAAGCATATGTGTTTCGACGGTTTTCAACTTTTGCTTGCAATTGTTAAAACCGATATTCAACCTTTCTCTGGTAAAGGTTAGTTGTTGTTATTCTTTTGTTTTGCATAAGGATGACAACATAATGATATTTCGATATCAATTCTCCCTGTAAGAAGATGCAAACATATTTGTGAAGTGGATGCAAAATTTTAGGTAACAATGTTGTTAGTTAATTGTTTTCCTGTTTAAGAAAAGCCTGAGTTTATTTCATATATATTTTTTTCTTTTTCTTAACAAAATTTTGGTACAATTGATGTTTTATTCCATTATGTGTGTATGGATGTGTGTGTGATTCAATTGGTTCCGGTTAAGAAAAACTATTGTTACCTTGCTTTATTGTGTGGTATTAATTGTTTAGGCTTACAAAATTTTGGTGCAATTGCGGTGTTTTAATGCTTAGGTTGATTCAATTGCTTCCGGTTGAGGTTAAAAATTTTGCAAGTTGATTTATTTGGTTTGTATGAATTATTTATGGCTTAACGAAAAGGTTTACGGTATGGATTGTTTAGTCCAATTCGATTCCGGGTAAGAGAAGCTAAGCTTATCTTAGTTAAACTTATCAAAGTGGAGGTTTCAGTTATTCAAGTCTAATCGAATGAGTTAACAAGAAATGCTAGTTAACTAACCTAGTACTTGTCTTGTTTAAAACTTGAAGGTCTAAGTTATATGGATAGTTAGAACATGATGAGAGAAATAGAGTTATCTTTATTTTGGTCTTATCGAATGAAACGATTGTATTTATACAATCGGCTTAGCAAAGGGACTAAGTTGCTTAGTTGATTTTTGGTTTGCTAAAAAAATTTCTTAGGGCAATTATTTCCTTGATAACATATCAAAACAAATTACTTTGTAGTTTCGGTTTTGATATTGGTTATCAAAAATGGTGTGTGGAACCCTCGTGCTTAACTCTATAGGTTTGCAAGTCTATTTTGAGATTTGTAAGATTCTTTTCGTGCTGTCCTTTATTTTTTCGTTTCTTTGTCATTTTTTGACAAAAAGGGGGAGAAATATATGGAATAAAAAAGTGATACTGGTATTGATTTTATATTGATTGGTATCACTAAGGAAAAGAACAAATGTGCTTAAACGTTTATCTCATGAAAGAGTGAAAGCATAGACTAATGGGCAGTAGCATATCATATTAATTAGTATAACAAAGACGTGCGGATTGAGGAAATCTACTTATCTCACCTTTAGGGTAAGTATTAGCTTTGTTATTATATTGTCAACAACGACATTTAAGGATTGAATGAATGTAGGTTATGGTGTTGTTGAATTCGGGAATCAAACGCATGTGTAATGAATTCTTGTAATTTTTTTATCCATATGATTGTAAGAGTTTTGTCACTAAAATTGATAAAGGGGGAGATTGTTAGAGCATAGCTCGGTTGAACCCACCAAGTGTTGGTATGTCAAGTTTGGTTGTCATATTTTAGTGAATCAAAACTCATTTTAAGAGTCGCTTGATTATGTACTAGAGTCAACTTCGTATAGGTTATCTTGAAAGTATTAGGATATGAGACATTACAAGTATTGCGAAGACTTGAAGAAGTGAAGAAGTAAGAAGCTACAACGACAACATCATCCTTCCACTTTAGGTTAGTGATATTTGACTTGAACCGTTTGATTCCCTAACGTATCTTTCAAGTCGTGCATATTGAAAACGAAACAGCGAAGCATGAACACTCCAGATAGACATAGTATTAAGGAATACAATATGAAGTTTTTTTTCTTAACCATTAAACTTTGTAGATAAGACATCGACATAATCTTTTAAATGCTATCGTGATTATGTATGGGTATGAGGTGAGGATTTCATCCTAGGAAACAATGTTTTACATCTATTTTAAGGAATTAAGTTCATAAACTTGTTTATGAATCGAAAAGGAAATTGCCAGGCGTTATTTGGATTGTTATTCATTGCATATCTTGTGAACATCCAATATGTGTGATTTAGTATAACCGCTCACGACTTGTTTGTGTTCTTGGTAAAACTATTCACAAAGGTCTGACTTATGTATTGGTATGACTCTTATTAGTGAAACCGATCTTAAGTAATCATCTGAGATGGTATGATCGAGTTTGTGATTTGTTGAACCGAATCTGGGTAAAGGGTAACCGATCCTATGAAGAGGTGCAACACATCACAAAGTGGAATCGATCCTTATATGAGGTGCAGCAAGTTTGCAGCAGAAAGGGGAACCGATCCGATGGACATGTGCAACACGTTTTTAGGAAAAGGGGAACCGATCCTATGGACATGTGAAACACATATAAGTTATATACCATATATATGGGGAACCGATCCTAGTACCTAGTCAACCGAATTTTGGAAAGCTAGTGTGACTATGCACAGTACTCACATGGAGGTAAAACCGAAACGTGTTTTGGTAGAACCGTTAAACCCATGATTTGTGATTGAGTGTTCTTGATCAATCACATAGGTCTTGAAAGTCAGATGAACCAATTCTAAACTTGTTTGGAAATGTGGAAAATCGGTTTTAAGGTTGTAAGTATGAAAGAGGACTTACAAAGTAAGGATGTCGACATACTTTGAACACGTACAATAATGCTCATCTTTTATTGTTCAAAGTTATTCCTTAATAGCTACAGGAAGAAAATCCCAGGATCGAAATATAAATAAGTTAAGAATCTTTTAATTAAGGTTGTTAATTTTATTTTAGGAAAATGAGAATTAGTAATGTGGATTTGCTAGTTGAGATATTCCAAAGAGATTTTCGTTCATTATTTTAGACAGAGCATTTCCAGGAATTATGGAAACCGAATTTGGAATATATTGAATATCTTTGAGAATATTTTCGGTTTTGGAAATTCCTTGGTGTCCAAACTTCCTTGTATATAAATACTTGAAGTTTGCATTTCTAGCAAACTAATCCTTCGTGGCAGAAAACTTCCTCGGTTGTGTTGTTACTCGTGTATCCGCCTATTTGGAGAGGAGAGTAACCTAATTAGGTGAAATCTATTACGGCCTCTCAGTTTAAAGTCTTCTTTGGGATTGAGAATCTCTACGAGTACCATTGGTGGGAAACTAGATAATTGCGGTTTATCTTGTGTTTTCGATTGATTTGATTGACTAATGGTGGTTGAACTTAGATTGCACCTTGTTTGTTTATGCTTGAGAATCTTCTCTTCTGATATAAGATTCACTCAAACTAGATCGAAGTTTCGACAGGGATCTTTTGACTGTTATTAGTGTTAAAGACGATCTTGTGATAATACATTGTTAACAGACTCCGTTCCATGCGTGATTGATCACAAGAGATTCAAGTTGTTGTGTGCAGGTGTTTATTGAAGATCTAAGAAGATTTGAAGACAAAGAAGATATTGAAGATTTATGATTTTGGGTTCATAATCTTTGGTGTGCACAATACTTGTTTCGGTATAAGAGGATCCAACTATAATCGGTTCATCCTTGTGGTAGATTGGATTGATCATTTGTTTCGGTATAAGAAGATCGACATCAATACAACTCTTTGTGATTAAAAATATTGATTGCAAAATCTTAACAATTACCTTTGGTAGTTGAACATAAGATAGATTTAAGAACCTGACGAAGGAGTTTATGTTAAGATAAACAGAAGAGCCTTTGTCTGACTCAAATCACTTGGTTGAATAGAGTTGATACCAAACAGATTTGTTGTTCCTTTACTGTTTGGAATACGAACCAAAGGAATTGTTCCAACTACGTAACTTATTCATAAGTTGGAGGCGTGGGAATACAGAAGGAACTAGGTGAACTATAGGTTTAGTTGCTTGGTCTTAACTATACGAAGTTGGTTTAATTTTGTGTAGCAGCTTAATCCTGAGAGTATTCAATTCTGGACAAGGTCCCGGGGTTTTTCTGCATTTGCGGTTTCCTCGTTAACAAAATCTTGCTGTGTCATTTACTTTATATTTCTGCAATATAATTGTTTTATTATAGTTAAAGTAAATTACACAAGCGTTAATTCTTATTTACTTGATAAGCAATCATATTGTGTTTGATTAAGTCTGAACCTTTTTATCAAGTAAACATACTTCGTTGTTGTATTGTCTCAATCTCGTATCTATAGACGATCACACGAAGTGTTAACCGATTAGTTGTATTGTCTCGACTCAGTTCATAGACAATCACTTTCGGAGAAAGGACTTATAGGTAGGAAAAGTTTTAGCTTGAGGTATATTTGGGCACCCTTTCCTTTTCAACACTCATTCTTATAAACACAGGGAATATGTTCATTAGTGGAACAAGAATTTATACCATTAAGATGAACTTGTAACATGTGACGATTTCTAGAAGAGGGATCATTTTTAAAAGATTTCTGGTTTTCTGCAGGCAAGAGTTTCACTGTAGATGTCGTCAGACGATGTACTCCATTGACAGTAGAAAGAAGCAAATGATGGAGATTAGCAATTTGTTTCCTCCTAGCAAAACAATGAAGAGCATAGTGATTCTTTTTCCCATAGAAGGAACATCATCGTGGATTTGAGACATAATTTCCTTGACCCAAAACTTCTTCCTGCACAAGCAAATTTTGCAAGTGCTTCACGGTAGGTAATTCCTTGGAGGAATTTTTCTTTACGCTAGGTAAAACCTTGTGAGTATCACGAGAAGGTGTAGAAGATGACTTAATCATCAAGACAGAGTTTTCCTTTTTCAAGGTGTTACATTGTTCTCTGGCAAGTTGAAGAGATGCAACAAGTTTCTCTTTTTCAACACGATAGCTGTTTATTTCTGATGAATGAGCCCTGACTAAAGACTTTTCTCTAATTGAGTCTTCTCTAACAGTATCTTCAAGAGTACTAATATTTTCATGTTGTAGAGTAGTTTCTTGAACCAATTGTTCGATGTTGTTAGAGAGAGATTCAATGAAGATGTAGAGTTCACGTTCCTTTCAAGGGATTTCTCAAATTCATCAATAAGCTGATCATTTTTTTCTCCAAGAGTCTTGATTTCAGAAACTTGAAGGTCAACATATTTTCTCAAAGTTCTGGTAAGTTCCAGTTCAGATTCTGACACGAGTTCACAGAACTTGTTTTTTCCTTGGGATTTGGAAGAATTTACTAAGGAGTTATCCTTTCAGGCAAACCCAAGTTTTTTGTTGTAATCAGAATCTTTGGAAGACGTATCAATATGCGTTATCTTGTGAGATACTTCTTAGATCCTCAGAACACATATTGCTACAAACACAGACTTATAAGTTCTTTAATGTGTTTTCCTGCTCTGATACCAAGTGAAAATGCGGAGTTCTAACAACCACACCTAACAATTCGTTTGGTAAAATGAGAGGATTTACTCCAATGCACTTTCTAGAGAATCAACTAGACAGTCAGACTCAATCTAGAGTAAAGTATATCAAAGAGATTAATATCTCTAACTCTTAATTCAATCTGCAATCAGCAAATAGAAATCTGCGAGCCCGATTGAATATAAGAGGAGTTACTTGAACAGTACCAAAGACCAATGTTCAAGTGTCAATAAATGTAAATCAACAACCAAAGGTTGGATATTCTAATTGATTGATCTTAACGCTCAACCTGTGATATTTCAATTATATAACAAAATATAATGCGGAAAAGAAATAACACAGACACCAGAATTTTGTTAACGAGGAAACCGCAAATGCAGGAAAAACCCAAGGACTTAGACCAGATTGAACACCACACTGTATTAAGCCAATACAGACTCTAGCCTACTACCAATTAACTTTGGACTGGACGTCGTTGAACCCTAATCAATCTCACACTTATTCAAGGTACAGTTGCGTTCCTTATTGGTGTAATTTTTAACCGTTGTTGTAAATAAGGATTCGAACTCTAAGACTTGTGAAGATTAAATTTAAAGATGAAAATAATAAACAAAGGCAAGAGTTACTGGGACTAGGATTCCACCGAATTCATATCATAAGGCTCAGTTATTTATTCTCAACAATTATCGCTTAATAAATAAAATAACATGGACTCTTATTTTTGCCAAAGTAGATTCTCAAAATATTAGTTATAAATTTTAAGCATGGGACATCAAACATCTAATCAAGCATGACCCATCAAATAAAATGATAACTAATTAATTAATTCAAATCATAATTCTATTTTAGTTAGTGCAAAATTCAAATAGAAAAATAAAATAAATTTACCCATGTATGAAACTCGGATTCCTCCGTCGACCCAGTGTAGGGGTCTAGCTCATCATGTTGTAGACACTCTTAAAAGATTATTTTATTGCTCAAAAAGTGTTTACAATGGTGAAAATGAAGAAAAATTAAACGCAACTATTTTGCTCTTCCAAAACTCCCCCGTCTCCGGATGTCTGTTTGGTCCTATTAGCACCCTATTTATACACAACAACCCATTACTCAAACATCTTTTCAAAATATTCTTCCATAACTCCACCAGATCTTCTCTTTAATGAAAGATATATCAGGAATAATTTCTTTCTCCGTTTATCACACATCTTCCTCTATTTGCAAGAATAAAATCCTGGGGATATTATCTTTTTTTATTTATAAATAAAACCACAGATTTTATTTCTCCTTTTCAATAAAAACAAACTCATCAATATATTATCTCTTTTAACTTTAAGATATAAAAACTTCTTGTATAATAGGCAAGAAGATATCTTTTCCTTAAATCTTTGAGATCTCCCATAAATTATGTGAATCTATTTCAAATAAAGAAGAAGAGGGTGCCTCTATCCATTTGTTGGGTTCCCGTATCTGAAATGATGGGTGCGTTTATCAGTTCCTCTGGTTGCCTTTAACACTTTTTCGAGCTATTTTTCCAAAAGAGCTTATTTCCTTGAAAAGACTTAAAACAAGATTATTAGTGATTAAATTAGTCATAACGAATGTAGTTATGGGTGAAAATGCATCACATTTGCGTGCTCATCAAATTCCCCCACACTTACATTTTGATAGTCCTCGAGCAAAACAGAAAATTGACCCGCTACACAGCTGGTCATATAATAAGATAGAGAGAAAGAGAACCGCTACACAGATGGTCATATATATATGTATATTTTTTATATATATTTTTTTTAGACCCGCTACACAGCTGGTCATATAATGCAAGAAAAAAGAAAAGACCCGCTACACAGCTGGTCATAACCCTAACAATCAAATTATTATTATTATTTTTTTTTCATTTTTTTTTCATTTTTTTTAGACCCGCTACACAGCTAGTCATAACATGCAAGAAAAAAGAACAGGCCCGTTACACAGCTGGTCATGATTTGTAAGGAATTTCCTGGAAAAAAAATAAAGTAAGAAGTTAACCTCTCCCCCACACTTAAACATTACTATGTCCTCAACGTAATTGAGTCATCCAACGCAAATATTAAGATGAGAAATGTAAAAAGTAAACTAAAATAAAATAAATATACCTACTGGAATGTACAAAAATGGATCCCCAAAATTAACAGCCTGAAAATTTGGGGATCGACCCAAAATACAGTACTTACAAACGACAGCTTCACAATTATGCTATGAAAAAATGGTGACATTGAAACTGTCCGAAATAAAGGATTACCCCCAAACCTAGTTTTTACTTCACATGAAAGTGAGTATAGAACAAAATATGGGGATACTATTGGGACTTGGGAAATATCAATTGGTTCATGCACGATATCAGGAATAGGCAAGTCCTCTGGATACTTAGATGCAAAGTAATCCAACAACACTTTAGAAGCACGCAATTCTAACCCTAAATTAGGCAACTTTTGGAAGTCTAGGGGTCTAGAAACAACCTCTAAGTTGGGTGAATTATTTTGTGGGATGGATTCATCTATGGAATTAGGCAAATCATCCACACAATCATCCACATGATCATCTATATGTTCTGTTTGCAACAGAGAGTCACCACAAGATTCCTCCTCATCAGCATATAATCTTTGACATTCAAGAACTCTCAATATTTGTTCCAAACTAGGCGGTGTGTGTTTGTAATACTTCTCGTATATTGTTAAAGGTGATTCTTCACTTACCTCATGTGGAGCAGAAACTCCATACCGTTGCCTACGCTTATATTCAGCAAGCGTCATCTCAGATGAGGTTTCCTGATAATTTGACTTTCTAAGCTTATATTCCACCAACGTCATCTTAGGTGACGTCTCCTCAGAAGAAGTCATCATCCTCAAAAAATCCCTGAAAACAAATACAAAAAGAAACGCATAAAAAGGAAAAAAAAATAATCTAAAATGAAATAAAAATACTTTACAAAATAAATAAAAATAAACCTAAAAATTAATCTAAAAACAAATCCCCGTCGGCGGTGCCATAATGGTGTGATTTTTAATCGTTGTTGTAAATAAGGATTCGAACTCTAAGACTTATGAAGATTAAATTTAAGGATTTAATGAAAATAATAAACAAAGGCGAGAGTTACTGGGACTAGGATTCCACCGAATTCATATCAGAAGGCTCAATGATTTATTCTCAACAATTATCGCTTAATAAATAAAATAACATGGACTCTTATTTTTGCCAAAGTAGATTCTCAAAATATAAGTTATAAATTGTAAGCATGTGACATCAAACATCTAAGCAAGCATGACCCATCAAATAAAATGATAACTAATTAATTAATTCAAATCATAATTCTATTTTAGTTAGTGCAAAATTCAAATAGAAAAATAAAATAAATTTACCCATGTATGAAACTCGGATTCCTCCGTCGACC
>NW_020622934.1:13852062-13852462 GCF_003573695.1 Papaver somniferum | reverse complement strand
AGAATAAAATCCTGGGGATATTATCTTTTTTTATTTATAAATAAAACCACAGATTTTATTTCTCCTTTTCAATAAAAACAAACTCATCAATATATTATCTCTTTTAACTTTAAGATATAAAAACTTCTTGTATAATAGGCAAGAAGATATCTTTTCCTTAAATCTTTGAGATCTCCCATAAATTATGTGAATCTATTTCAAATAAAGAAGAAGAGGGTGCCTCTATCCATTTGTTGGGTTCCCGTATCTGAAATGATGGGTGCGTTTATCAGTTCCTCTGGTTGCCTTTAACACTTTTTCGAGCTATTTTTCCAAAAGAGCTTATTTCCTTGAAAAGACTTAAAACAAGATTATTAGTGATTAAATTAGTCATAACGAATGTAGTTATGGGTGAAAATGC
>NW_020622934.1:13796052-13852052 GCF_003573695.1 Papaver somniferum | reverse complement strand
CAAGCATGACCCATCAAATAAAATGATAACTAATTAATTAATTCAAATCATAATTCTATTTTAGTTAGTGCAAAATTCAAATAGAAAAATAAAATAAATTTACCCATGTATGAAACTCGGATTCCTCCGTCGACCAGTGCAGGGGTCTAGCTCATCATGTTGTAGACACTCTTAAAAGATTATTTTATTGCTCAAAAAGTGTTTACAATGGTGAAAATGAAGAAAAATTAAACGCAACTATTTTGCTCTTCCAAAACTCCCCCGTCTCCGGATGTCTGTTTGGTCCTATTAGCACCCTATTTATACACAACAACCCATTACTCAAACATCTTTTCAAAATATTCTTCCATAACTCCACCAGATCTTCTCTTTAATGAAAGATATATCAGGAATAATTTCTTTCTCCGTTTATCACACATCTTCCTCTATTTGCTAGAATAAAATCCTGGGGATATTATCTTTTTTTATTTATAAATAAAACCACAGATTTTATTTCTCCTTTTCAATAAAAACAAACTCATCAATATATTATCTCTTTTAACTTTAAGATATAAAAACTTCTTGTATAATAGGCAAGAAGATATCTTTTCCTTAAATCTTTGAGATCTCCCATAAATTATGTGAATCTATTTCAAATAAAGAAGAAGAGGGTGCCTCTATCCATTTGTTGGGTTCCCGTATCTGAAATGATGGGTGCGTTTATCAGTTCCTCTGGTTGCCTTTAACACTTTTTCGAGCTATTTTTCCAAAAGAGCTTATTTCCTTGAAAAGACTTAAAACAAGATTATTAGTGATTAAATTAGTCATAACGAATGTAGTTATGGGTGAAAATGCGTCACACTTGCGTGCTCATCAAATTCCCCCACACTTACATTTTGATAGTCCTCGAGCAAAACAGAAAATTGACCCGCTACACAGCTGGTCATATAATAAGATAGAGAGAAAGAGACCCGCTACACAGATGGTCATATATATATGTATATTTTTTATATATATTTTGTTTAGACCCGCTACACAGCTAGTCATATAATGCAAGAAAAAAGAAAAGACCCGCTACACAGCTGGTCATAAGCCTAACAATCAAATTATTATTATTATTATTATTTCATTTTTTTTTTCATTTTTTTTAGACCCGCTACACAGCTAGTCATAACATGCAAGAAAAAAGAACAGACCCGTTACACAGCTGGTCATGATTTGTAAGGAATTTCCTGGAAAAAAAATAAAGTAAAAAGTTAACCTCTCCCCCACACTTAAACATTACATTGTCCTCAACGTAATTGAGTCATCCAACGCAAATATTAAGATGAGAAATGTAAAAAGTAAACTAAAATAAAACTAAAATAAAATAAATATACCTACTGGAATGTACAAAACTGGATCCCCAAAATTAACAGCCTGAAAATTTGGGGATCGACCCAAAATACAGTACTTACAAACGACAGCTTCACAATTATGCTATGAAAAAATGGTGACATTGAAACTGTCTGAAATAGAGGATTACCCCCAAACCTAGTTTTTACTTCACATGGAAGTGAGTATAGAACAAAATATGGGGATACTATTGGGACTGGGGAAATATCAATTGGTTCATGCACGATATCAGGAATAGGCAAGTCCTCTGGATACTTAGATGCAAAGTAATCCAACAACACTTTAGAAGCACGCAATTCTAACCCTAAATTAGGCAACTTTTGGAAGTCTAGGGGTCTAGAAACAACTTCTAAGTTGGGTGAATTATTTTGTGGGATGGATTCATCTATGGAATTAGGCAAATCATCCACACAATCATCCACATGATCATCTATATGTTCTGTTTGCAACAGAGAGTCACTACAAGGTTCCTCCCCATCAGCATATAATCTTTGACATTCAAGAACTCTCAATATTTGTTCCAAACTAGGCGGTGTGTGTTTGTAATACTTCTCGTATATTGTTAAAGGTGATTCTTCACTTACCTCAGGTGGAGCAGAAACTCCATACCGTTGCCTACGCTTATATTCAGCAAGCGTCATCTCAGATGAGGTTTCCTGATAATTTGACTTTCTAAGCTTATATTCCACCAACGTCATCTTAGGTGACGTCTCCTCAGAAGAAGTCATCATCCTCAAAACATCCCTGAAAACAAATACAAAAAGAAACGCATAAAAAGGAAAAAAAATAATCTAAAATGAAATAAAAATACTTTACAAAATAAATAAAAATAAACCTAAAAATTAATCTAAAAACAAATCCCCGTCGGCGGTGCCAAAATGTTGTGATTTTTAATCGTTGTTGTAAATAAGGATTTGAACTCTAAGACTTGTGAAGATTAAATTTAAAGATTTAATGAAAATAATAAACAAAGGCGAGAGTTACTGGGACTAGGATTCCACCGAATTCATATCAGAAGGCTCAATTATTTATTCTCAACAATTATCGCTTAATAAATAAAATAACATTGACTCTTTTTTTTCCAAAGTAGATTCTCAAAATATTAGTTATAAATTGTAAGCATGGGACATCAAACATCTAAGCAAGCATGACCCATCAAATAAAATGATAACTAATTAATTCAAATCATAATTCTATTTTAGTTAGTGCAAAAGTCAAATAGAAAAATAAAATAAATTTACCCATGTATGAAACTCGGATTCCTCCGTTGACCCAGTGTAGGGTCTAGCTCATCATGTTGTAGACACTCTTAAAAGATTATTTTATTGCTCGAAAATTGTTTACAATGGTGAAAATTCAACGCAACTATTTTTCTCTTCCAAAACTCCCCCCTCTCCGGATGCCTGTTTGGTCCTATAAGCACCCTATTTATACACAACAACACATTACTCAAACATATTTTCAAAATATTCTTCCATAACTCCACCAGATCTTCTCTTTAATGAAAAATATCTCAGGAATAATTTCTTTCTCCATTTATTACACATCTTCCTCTATTTGCCAGAATAAAATCATGAGGATATTATCTTTTTTTATTTATAAATAAAACCACAGATTTTATTTCTCATTTTCAATAAAAAAAAACTCATCAATATATTCTCTCTTTTAACTTTAAGATATGAAAACTTCCTGTATAATAGGCAAGAAGATATTTTTTCCTTAAATCTTTGAGATCTCCCATAAATTATGTGAATCTGTTTCAAATAAAGAAGAAGAGGGTGCCTCTATCCATTTGTTGGGTTCCCGTATTTGAAATGATGGGTGCGTTTATCAGTTCCTCTGGTTTCCTTTAACACTTTTTCGAGCTATTTTTCCAAAAGAGCTTATTTTCTTGAAAAGACTTAAAACAAGATTATCAGTGATTAAATTAGTCATAGCGAATGTAGTTATGGGTGAAAATGCGTCACACTTGCATGCTCATTACTTACATCTCTGATCCCAGCAGGATACTATGCACTTGATTCCCTTAGTTAATCTCACCCACAACCAAGAGTTGATACGACCCAAAGTAGAAGACTTGATAAACCAATCTGTCTCACACAGAAAAGTCTATAGATTGAATAAATCTGTCTCCCACGGAAATACCCAAGAGTTTTTGTTCCGTCTTTTGATAAATCAAGCTGAACATGAACCAATTCATAAACCGGACTTATATTCCCAAAGAACATCCTAGTATTGTTAATCACCTCACAATAATCTTAATCGACTAGCGAAATAAGATATTGTGGAATCACAAACGACGAGACGAAGATGTTTGTGATTACTTTTATCTTGCCTATCGGAGAAATTAATCTCGGGTTAATTATTTCAATTGAACTTAATACGATAGAATCGGGCAAGATCAGAACACGCAACTACAAAGAAAATAATTGGGTCTGGCTTTATAATCCCAATGAAGTCTTTGAACTCGTTAACCTACAGGGTCTCGAAGAAATCTAAGGTTAAAGGAGAATCGACTCTAGTTATGCAACTAGTAACACACAAGAGGTGTGGGGATTAGACTTCCCATTTGCTAGTGTTCTCCTTTATATAATTTTCAAATCAGGGTTTACAATCAAAGTTACCTTGGTAACAAAACATTCAATATTCGCCGTTAGATGAAAAACCTGGTTCAACGAAGCTAATATCTTTCAACCGTTAGATTGAAATTAGCTTGTTACACACAAATGAAATGTACCCTCAATTGCTATATTCTCATAGAATTATACAAGGACACAATTGAAGCAAAATCGGTTTGATTTACTCGAATCAATCATGAACATTATAGCTAAGTTTGCAAAGATTGCATTCCTTATTATATAAATGTTTGTATTCATGTTTAAAACCCATTTTAGAACTTTAACCTTCAATTATGCAAACGGGTACACATACTTGAAATACCCGGACTAAGATTGAGTTCCGCCAGTATGCAAACCCCAGGAGAAATTCTTGGACTTGAACCTGTACGTCAATACGCAAACGGGTACGCATACTTAGGTTCCCTGATTTCTCAAACCAACAGGTATGCAAACGGGTGTGTATACTATGGTTCACGGACATGGATTACATATGTGCAAGAGTGCACAACATGACATATCCAATAATGGTTAAGTGTTCTAAACTCTTATTTCAATCATTGAAACTTTCTTAAAGGATGAATAGCCGTTTTCACACAATATTAGCATCAAAGTAATTTCTAAGTTATTGAAATAATCATTACGAAACATTCCAAGGCAACACCAAATGATTGTATTACACAAACCATGTAAGATGTTACTCAGAAATTTTCACATGATATAAGATGAACTTGGTCGAAGCGAAAGCTTGCCAATACATATTTCGAGAAACATGTAAGCGAGATAAACTCATCTCGAAATCTCAAATGTGTATATAAAAAACTATATCGTAATACGACTTATGTCTCAATATAGGAGATGCAGTAGAAATAGACTTTCCAAGTGATAGATGAGTTTATGTCTCCACATACCTTTTGTCGATGAAGTTCCACGAGCTCCTCTTAGTAGTTCTTCGTCTTCAAATGATGAACGTCGTGAAAACTAAGATCAACTACGCAATTTATGTCCTAGTCCGAGACATCTATAAATCGGATAGAAATCAAGACTTATAGTTTTGATCACTAACATTGACAAACATGCTTGAGATAGCAATGCATGCGAGTTCGACCGAGCAGTGCTCTAACAAAATATGATGATCAATCAAACATGAAAGATAATCAAATGAATCTAATTCACAAAGAGTTTTTTAATTGTTCACTATCTCATAGAAATATATATGAACAAATTGAAACTAAATCAGATTGATTCGTAATCGTACTAAGTACTTATACAAGAATTAATTCATGAATATTAATCCACGGTTTGCATAGATTGCATTCCTTAATTCACAAATGTTTTAGTTCATGAGTATGAGAATCATACTTAACCGACTTTAGAACTTAAACCATTGTGTTCGCAAACCAGGTACGCGAACAACAGCTCCGGAGCATGGCCTGTCCAGCCGTTCGCAAACCGGGTACGCCAACAGCCATCCCGGACCCAAATCAGGTGAAACTGTTTGCATACTAGATACACAAACAAGGTTCCCAGACCTTTACAGTTAAATCCGTTCGCATACTAGGTACGCAAACAAGGTTCCCGGACCTGAATCATAACAATACAGTTCGCATATTATGCTTGCATACCGTGTTGTATCCAGACATGGTTAATCGTTCTAAACTCCCATTTCAATCATTGAAACATCCTTAGAAGACGACAATAGTTGTCTCACAGAAACTATTAGCTTCAAGTAATTTTCAAGTGATCGAATGATCAATACGAAACTTTCCAAGTCAACATCAAATGATTGTCTCACACAAATAATGTAAGATGTTTCAAGGCAATTTTCACGTGATCATCTTTTGACTTAAAATTTAGTTTCCAACAAATAAATTGTTTCCAACTAAACTCGTCAAGAATAATGATGAACATAGTTAAAACAAAAAGCTTCCAACACATATGTCGAGAAATAAATAAACGAGATAAACTCAGCTCGAAATATCAAATGTGTATAATGTAATAGTCTATATAGATATACGACTTAGTTTCATTAGGAGATAGAATATAATAGACTTCTGAGTGATAGATAAGTTTTAGTCTCCACATACGTTTTGTTGATGAACTTCCTCCAATCTCTCCTCAGTAGATCTTCGATGAACGCCGTGAAGTCTAAAGATCAACTACACATTCTATCCTACTCCGATACATAGCTATAAGTACACTAGAAATCAAGACTATAGGTTTGATCAACTAAACTTGACAAATAAGCTTGAGATATCAACGCTTGCGAGTTCGACCGAGCAGTGCTCTAACATGATACATAGAGACTGAATCCCATGATGGTGCTTTAAAAAGACTTATAGCTTCCGCATTTTGTGGATCTGCACTTGTAGATCCCCCTGTTTTTCTTCCGGAAAAATCACATGTATCATCTCTAAGAGTTAGAGTAAAAATTGAAGATTGAGTTACGGAATTCCATAATGCATTAACATTGATTGTGTATCTTAGGAGCTTGCCACATAGTATTCTGAATCCTAGTTGCACATCCTTTAGTGTTCTAGGTATGTTATTCCTTGTCTAGAAGAGCACGTGTCTTTGAATTTCCAATGATAGTTGAAAGAATGATTTTCTTTATTCCTGAAAACCCCTATTATGATCTTTCCAGATGAACAATATTTTAGTTTTAGCTAATTCTATAGAGATTTCAGCTCTAGATTGAGTCATCCAATCTTTACAACTATCCAACAGTTTAGTAAATATATGAAAATGAAGTTTTACAAGATTAGGAGTTAGGACCTAGTTCCAAAACCGCTTTGGCATATGAGCAATGTAAGAAAAGATGTCCGACCGTTTCTTCTTCTTCCCCACAAAAAAAAAATAGGAGTAATATCATGAATTTTCCCATAAAGTTTAGAATTGGTATTAAGTGCATTTTATAAGCATTTCCACAAGAAGAGTTCAATTCTTTAATATACTTCCAACTTCTATAAATACTTCCAAAATGACTTACTTAAGGAGAGACTAGATTTTGAAATTCCAGACTAAATTAATCTAGTATACATTGACTTCGCAGAGAATTATCCCGAGGTAGTCAAAATTTATCTAAGATTGTCCTTTTTATATTAACTGCAAATGTCTAAGAATATGTTAATTTTAATAATCATATTTTCTATAATTTTATGGAACATTGCATTGATAAGAGAGAGATTCCGCTTTTTTATGACTGGATGAATCAGATCAACCACATATGTTAGTGTCTTATATGTAGAATTGCGATATATTTAAATTTTATTTCCTAGACCAGGTACCTAATTTTCATCCCAAATACTTATACTCAGTCCATCTTCCGCTTCCAAAATACTATTTGGTCGTACTAGTTCCAAACTTTTACAAATGCATTTCCAATTCCAAAAACATTTGTCAGGTGGTTTAGCTCTTAGATGGGATCAATTTTTGAAATATTTAGAGCTTGTAGATTTATCCAAAAGGGAGTTGGTTCTTTCGTTAGCCTCCAAGCCACTTTTTCTAGCTTATCTAAGTTGAATTTATGTGTGTCCCATCCAAACCCACTCTATCTAAAGTTTACAAAGGCTAGGCCAAGCTTTTGGATAACATCCTTCTGCATTGAGATAAACTCCCTACCAAAAATATCTTTGGTTAGCATTAATCTTGTTTGTGATTTCTTTTTTGGAATGATAAAGTATCTGAAAATAAGAGGGTACCAAGTACACCACCAACTTTTTCGTTCAACAACCTGTATAGACAAAACTTAACACAATTACAAGTAAATCAAATCAAGGATCCTTGAACAATATGTATCTAGAATTTTTATATTTCTCTTCCACAATCAATATGTCTAGATTGATAAAGCCGTGAACCTGATTGTGTAAAATAATTCTTGGATGATCTCACAAATCAATATCCAAGATCAATCTAGTCGTAGTCAATTCAAGAGGATCTGAATTCTGCCAAGTATGAAACTTTTTATCTATCTTTCAGGATACAAATTCAACAAGAACAAGTCTCGTTATTGATCAAAATGAATAAAGAATAAAACTACCTAGATTGAACACGTACGACTTGTGTTATTCTTATTCTAAATATAAAACAATATAATGTGGAAAATGAAAAAAGACGACACTAAAATTTTTGTTAAACAAGGAAAACTGCACCTGCAGAAAAACCTCGGGACCTCATCCATCTTTGAACACCAAACTGTATTAAGACGCTACAGAAACCATCCTACTATCATACTCCAGACTGGAATGTAGTCGAGACCGAATCAACCCTCCAAGCAATTCAGCTGCAGTTGTGCTCCTTACATCTCTTGAGCGTCGTAAGGTTCTACGCAATTGATTCACTTAGTTGATTCAACCTAAGTGAAGATTTTTGATACTGGTCTGCCTTAAACAGATAAGTCAATTTTGGCTTCCCTTTAGATCGTTTAGATCAAGGCTTGGAAATCTGTTTACAATAGACAAATCTAGAAAACTTCACGAATCGAGAAGGCTTACACTCAGTTAGACGAGAATCCTGGTTTACTAACCACCTCTCAAGAAAAATTTAAAAAATTCAATGAAGAAGATTTGTAGATATCTATCTTGAGAAATCACTAAGTCTAAGACGAAGAGAACTTTGTGATTTCTAACTATCTTGTTCCTGATCGGAGATTGAAGAAAAACCTCAAGGATCAATAAGGAAAATATCAGGATACACGAACTATCAGGTAAAAGATAGTCGGACCTGACTTCACGAATCCTGAAGTCTTCAAGTCGTACACCTAATTATGTTTCATGGAGAAAACCTGGGTTTATAAAGGATGACCCTAGTAAGCAACTAAAACCTATAAGTATCAGGGATTGAAGTTCCAAGTTGTTTGAATCTCTTTATTTATAGTTTTTCAAGGCTCTAGGTAGCTTCGGATTCAAGCAAGCACTTTCTAAGTATAGATAAATTCTTGTTAGGAATTCATGTAAGCATGTGAAAAATTCGCCTTGAAGTTACACAAAAGAATATATATTATGGTTCAGGGTTCTGGAACCGTGTGTTATGATAGTTTCTGGAAAATATGCCTTATGAACTTATAAGCATAATCGTGTTCATTAACACTCAAGACTTAAACTATGATTCACAACCACAAATTGATTTAGTGAACAAAGTTGTGTTAGAAGTGTTTATGAGAGTTGTAACAATGCCAAACATATTTATGAAAATAGTTTATGAGCATATTATTAGTTCGTATTAGGTAGGTATGTGTAGGGGTAAGCGTACCTATAGACCATTCCGTGAACTCAGATTGTCGGGTTACGCGTACTAGGTATCCCCTTAGCCATTCACGAGCCCAGGCCCCTTCGGTTACGCGTACTGGGAATTCATACCTCCCCCCATTCACAAACTCAGGACTTTAGGGTACGCGTATAGGGTATGTATACCTAACCCGTGTCCAGAATTTCAGTCGTTTTGAAAACTCTGTATAAGCAATTTGAAAAATTCCCCATCGCCATAGATAATAAATATTATTTCTTGGGAAATTTTCTAAATGATCAATTTGAAACAAAAATAACTTATGAACAATAAATTATTCTTAACCAAGATTATTAAGGATCTATGAACATCCATTGCTTGAATCATATTTCGAGAGATTTATCAAGACAAGCTTGACTCAAAAATTTTCTATGCAATATGAAATCTACTAAAACCATAAGATATAATCTCATAATGATATAATGGTAAACATCGTGAGTATATAGGATTGTTCGCTCTTCACATACCTCTTTGTCGACGAAAATCTTCAAATGTCTTTGTTTGATCTCCAATCTCCAATGTTCGAGGGTTATTCAGTGATGTATGACGCTCAACTACCATACTCCAATCCTAGTACGATTGACTTTAGTAGACTAGAAATCAAAGTTCAATTATATACTCGACTGTGGCCATTTAGGCCACAGAAGTTTGAGGCAATAACAGGTCTGTGATACCCTTAGATGTTCTGGGCCACACGTGCGCTACGCTGATGTATTCAACGTGTATATAGCCTTGGACGATAGGACCAGGTAATATTCAACGAGTATTCAGACAGTTTCACATAGTAAATTTAACGTCCTCGTCAAGGAGACATAAACGTACAGTTATGTCCTATAATTCCACAGCCGCACTCCCCACAATGATAAAAGTCATATTAAAATGATTAAAGTTTATTTATTTAAGAACAAATCTCACCAAATAAGAAATACACATAAAGTCACTTTTCTATTGTCCAAGTTAAATCAATCATTTTTGCTTAAGTTTAAATATCAACTTTGATCATTAGATAAATCTAAGAGCATATCTTACATCTTATCTTGTCATGGATCATGTTCTCGTCTCTTGCTTAGGAGTCAAATAGGTGGGGAGAAAATAAAATGAAGTGTGTTTGTTGATACCCACATCAATTCATTACATTTTGGACTTTACGAATGATGTGGTTGCACCAAGTTGTCTTATAACGAAGGCGCATAAAAGATAATAATGATAAGAAATTGTTCAATCATTAAACCATTCTAATCAACCAGAAACGTAACTGTTTAAGGATGACTACATATCTTGAAGAAGGATCTTGAAAATGCGGGGGTCTAACAACCACACCCAAAAATTCGTTTGGTAGTCTGAGAGGACTTACTCCAATATACTTTCTAGACAATCAACTAGACAGTCAGACTCAATCTAGACTAAAGTATATCAAAGAGATTAATATCTCTAACTCTTAATTTAATCCCCAATCAGCAAATAGAAATCTGCGAGCCCGATTGAATATAATAGGAGTTACTTGAACGGTACCAAAGATCAATGTTCAAGTGTCAATCAATGTAAATCAATAACCAAAGGTTGTATATTCTAATTGATTGATATTAACGCACAACCTGTGATATTTCAATTGTATAACAAAATATAATGCGAAAAAGAAATAACACAGACACCAGAAGTTTTGTTAACGAGGAAACCGCAAATGCAGAAAAACCCTAGGACCTAGTCCAGATTTGAATACCACATTGAATTAAGCCGCTACAGACTTTAGCCTACTACCAATTAACTTCGGACTGGACTGTAGTTGAACCCCAATCAATCTTACACTGATTCAAGGTACATTTGCGTTCCTTACGTCTCTGATCCCAGCAGGATACTACACACTTAATTCCCTTAGTTGATCTCACCCACAACCAATTGCTACGACCCAAAGTCGAAGACTTGATAAACAAATATGTCTCACACTGAAGAGTCTATAGATTAAATAAATCTGTCTCCCACATAAATACCCAAGAGTTTTTGTTTTGTATTTTGATAAATCAAGGTGAACATGAACCAATTGATAAACCGGTCTTATATTCCCGAAGAACAACCTAGTATTATCAATCACCTCATAATAATATTAATCGACTAGCGAAACAAGATATTGTGGAATCACAAACGATGAGACGAAGATATTTGTGATTAATTTTAACTTGCCTATCGTAGAATAATCTCTAGTCAATTATTTTAATTGTACTCAATATGATAGAATCGGGCAAGATCAGAACACACAACTACAAAGAAAATAGTTGGGTCTGGCTTCACAATCCCAATGAAGTCTTTGAAGTCGTTAACCTACAGGGTCTCGAAGAAACCTAAGGTTAAAGGAGAATCGACTCTATTTTATGCAACTAGTAACACACAGGATGTGTGGGGATAAGGTTTCCAAGTTGCTAGAGTTCTCCTTTATATAGTTTTCAAATCAGGGTTTGCATCCAAGTTACCTTGGTAACAAAGCATTCAATATTCACTGTTAGATGAAAAACCTGATTCAAACAAGCTAATATCTTTCAACCGTTAGATCGAACTTAGTTTGTTACACAAAAATGAAATGTACCCTCATTTAGGTTTATGCAACCGTACCTAAACGTGTACACCATGTTGGTTCACAAATAGTTAACCGAGGTTAGCCATATGATTACTCTCATATCAACTTTATTCATCTTAACCATAACTAGTTCAAATGAATCAAATGAAGCTAGTTAAAGAGCTATTCAATTGCTATATTCTAATGGAATTACACAAGAACACAATTGAAGCAAAATCGGTTTGATTCACTCGAATCAATACATGAACATTGTATCCACGGTTTACAAAGATTGCACTCCTTATTTTATAAATGTTTAGGTTCATGTACACAACCGATTTTTGAAAGTAACCACTTAGGTATGCGTACGGGTATGCGTACTTAAGTAATCGGATTTGAGTTTGTTTTGCTTTCAAACTCAGCAGAAATTCACGGACGCGAACTTTCCGCCAGTATGTATACGGGTACGCATACTTTGGTAACTTGTTGAGTTGGTTTATAATTTCCAAACTCAGCAGAAATTCACGGACGTGAACTTCCGCCAGTATGCGTACGGGTACGCATACTTAGCCAGTCTCCATCAACCATTTAGTACACACAGAAGTATGTATACATTTGGTTCCCGGTTTTGGACTTATACACAAATGTGAGAACACACAATATGCTTATATCCAAATATGGTTACATGATTCTAAGCTCTTTATTTCAATCATCGAAACATTCTTAGAGGATGACGATAGTCGTTTTCACACACTATTAGCATCAAAGCAATTTTCAAGATATTGAAATAACCATTATCGAAACATTCCTATCACACAAACCATGTAAGATGTTACTCGGCAATTTTCACATGATATAAGATGAACTTGGTCGAAGCGAAATCTCTCCAACACATATTTCGAGAAATATGTAAGCGAGTTAAACTCAGCTCGAAATCTCAAATGTGTATATAGAAAAACTATATCGTAATACGACTTATGTCTCAATATAGGAGATAGAGTAGAAATAGACTTTCCAAGTGATAAATGAGTTTAAGTCTCCACATACCTTTTGCCGATGAAGTTCCACAAGCTCCCCTTAGTATTTATTCGTCTTCAAATGATGAACGTCGTGAAAACTAACCTCAACTACACAATCTATGTCCTAGTCCGAGACATCTATAATTAGGCTAGAAATCAAGACTTATAGTTTTGATCACTAACATTGAAAAACATGCTTGAGATAGCAACGCATGTGAGTTCAACCGAGCAGTGCTCTAACAATCTCCCCCTTTGTCAATTTTAGTGACAAAACTATCAATACATATGGATTACAAAATAAATAAAAATTTGTAGCTTCTCATCCAAATGCTTGATCTCCTTGGAATCTTCAACACGACTCGAAAACTTCGTCACTTCCAAGTACTCCATGATCCTAAACGTGTTCAACTCAGCAACATAGTTGTTGAAGATCCGTAGCGATAACAATGAGAAAAAAAATGCTCTCAATCATCGTTATGCAGTGTCATAGTATTATTATACAGCATCAAAGTTCAATTGTATCACAACTTTGACGACAATACTATGGTGATATGTATCACTCCCCCTTAGTCAATACTTCATCTCAACATGAAAATTGTTCCCCCTTACATAATTATCCATAAACCATATGTATTTGTAGTATGAAACTACACATTAATTCTCCCCCTTTTTGTCAATATAAATTGGCAAAGGTACGAAAACTAGTGGGATCCGCATGAAATTTTCATAGAGATACTTCATGACCAAAAGAGAATAACATACCAACTAATTTAGATGAAATCATAAAGCCTAAGCTAAATGCATTCAACAAGGAGTTTATAAAGATACAAGATAACCCCTATAATATTCCACAGCCGCACTCCCCACAAAAATTTGGCAATTAAGCACAAGTTCAAAAAGAACTCTCCCCAATAAAATGTCATTCCCGAAAGAACAACAAAAACGACCTTGCTTTTACAAGAAAAGAAGGATTTCTTTGGATATAACCAAATCATATGAAAACATGAATTTGTATCCAAAATATTCAATTGAAATAACCACAAGAGAACCCATTGTGAGTTCAATTGGAATACACAACTAAATTAACCACTAGAAAGTGATCAATTTAATTGGCCATGCTCGATATAAGAGAACTTACGGAGCAACACAGTATGTGTACAAAAATGTGGATCGGAGATCGACCAATACTGTGGAATACACAAGGATTCATTATATTTTCCATCACTATTTGCACAATGACATACAATAGACATAATCCTTGTAAACAAAAGTTTTATCCTTTCTTCCATCAAATAATGACATAAAAGGCTTTAACTTTTGTAAGTCAAAAGTTCATTCTATCTTTTAGCAATACTTTCATACCGACATAATAGAGATAACTTTTGAACAAGTATGGGACATCCACAGGTTCATGGACGTAAACAACATGTCCCATAACAATTTGCAATATATAAAATCATAATGATTAAAATTGCAAAAATCATCTTCCAAAAAACTTAGAATTTAAATAAATAAATCTAAAAACATGAAGATGAAAACATTGGACATAGCTATGTGTACTCACAATAATGGCTATTCCAAACCCTAATTATTCTTCTAAAAACACAAGAGATAAATTCTCATAAGAAGTTTTACTAGACATAATCAAAAACAACTCTAAACTCAAAGAGCAATAAAAAGCGATAATCAGAGTTCCGGTACGGAAGCTTCACCGGTTCCAAGACCTTCAAGCTTGTGACAGACAAAATTGACAGCATCTTCAGACACGGCATTTAGACGATCCTTAAGTCGTGTCTTCATTAGAGCAAGTTCAGTGTTGAACTCAATCAATTCAGTTCTTAACCCATCTAGCTCTTTTAGAGTATTAACAAACAACAGTTTTGCATTGTTAAACTTTTCGATAAATATTTGAACAACTTCATTAGAAATCTTTCATCATCCTCATATCAGACAGGTTATTAGGAGATAGAGAAGATGTGTCATCAACTTCCATGAGAGTCCATTTTTCCTTCTCCTCTGTGAGACCAAAACCCTTGTCAAGAAAACCTCTTGGAAAACAAGTTCCTGAAGGTGATGCCATTCTTGATAAAAAGTAGCCTGAAGTATGCGTACTTTTCAACAGGTGGAATTGGTATTTAAATGGTTTCACAGAAACCTTGAGATTATGGTTTCCAAAGTCGTTTCGTGACATGTAACAACGATACCCGTACGAACACGAGCTTGGCCCATTATTCATAAACAACTCAAGAGGAGAAGTACACAATAAATATGACTATACAACGACAATGTCTGCCTCTATGAGAAAACTCGCAGATCTTAGATCAATAAAATTGTATCCATACAGAAGAAAAATTTTAGAGTAAGAGTAGCAATTTTGACAAAGCAAAAAGATTTAAGGTTAAGAAACCATGATTTGTCAAAAATACCAAGTACAAATACTTAGGTAGAAATGTTTATGAATGATCATCCAGCTAAGAACGATAAGAGGATAGCATAGAAAATCAGAAAAACATTTTGCCATAAAGTATACCTGAAAAATATATCTCACTCTGTCAGGATTTTTATTGAGAGTGAGAATTCAACCTTATGATTAATTAACACAAGTATGAGCCTTGAGCTCATCAAATGAAAGTTGTTTCTGGTTAAACCTCTTTTTCCTGATATTTGGAGGAAAACCATTATGATATGAAAAGTTATCATAAATTTACTATCATCAAAATAATACGCATAGTTTTGATTCTTACCTGAAGAATTTTTCCCAGAGGGAAGTGACAGCCTCTCAATAATATCTTTATATCCCTTAAAAAAAATTAGGTTGTCATTCATACCTCCATTTTTGCTTCCTTCTTCTGGTACCTTTTTCACATCATGTACAACATTATCTCCCTTTTTGACAGAAGAAAAACCATGAGTTCTTCTTGAGCGAAAACATTGTGGAGTCTGTTTAGTTCTTGACCATTTGAAGAACACCTCGAACTGACTTTCCTGGTGGAATACACAGGGTGAGTACTAAAACCAATTGGTTTAGACATACGAATGTTAGTTACACCTTTGAGAATTCAATCTATGGTGTGTTGAAGACGGATGATAGAGTTGTCATTCAACCTGGATTTCTTTTTTTGTTCAACATGACCTTTTGAATTACAAAAGAGACATATTTTTTGATCACTTGAGTGATCAGAGGGAACTAACTCAACACCACCGCTAGGAGTCTTCTTCCTTTCATGTGATGTGGACATTCTTTGGTTAAAGGAAGACACAGGCACATATTTTTCAACAAGAAGGGATTTTGATTTTGCTTCTGAAACAGATATTTTCCCAGTTAAGACAGAAGCAGTTGGTATAGTGGACTCTTTGGAACATTCTTGAATAAAGAGTTTACCCAAACGAAGTTCAGTTTCCAAAGTATCCTTTTTGAGTTTTCCATCATGAAAGGTCTGTGAAGAACCGATCGAGGCGTTTTCCTCATGAATGATTTTTAGAAGAGAGTCACGTTCATTTACCATACCAATAATAAAATCGACTTTGTGCTTCAACCGATTGACATTATCAGCCTGGATTCTAGCAAGTTTTAAAATCACTACACTCTCTTTGGATGCATTCCTTTCAACTTCAGAGTTAGACTCGTCAGTAAAGTAGTCAAACGAACACTTTTCAATGTACGTCTGTTTCCTTGGAACACAAGTTCTTCTGTATTTGAGATTGACAAATCTTTATCTTTAATAGACTTTATAGAAACAGAGCTTTTATTTCTGGCGATGCGTTTATCAGAGACAATATTGTCCATCCTCAGATTGCTACAAACACATACTTATGAGGTATTTAATGTATTTGCCTGCTCTGATACCAATTGAAAATGTGGGGTCTAATAATCACACCCAACAATTCGTTTGGCAGTCTGAGAAGACATACTCCAATATACTTTCTAGAGAATCAAAGAGCTTAATATCTCTAACTCTTAATTCAATCCCCAATCATCAAATAAAAATATGCGATCCCGATTGAATATAAGAGGAGTTACTTGAACGGTACCAAAGACCAATGTTCAGGTGTCAATCAATGTAAATCACTAACCAAAGGTTGGATATTCTAATTGATTGATCTTAACGCACAACCTGTGATATTTAAATTATATAACAAAATATAATGCGAAAAAGAAATAACACAGACACTAGAAGTTTTGTTAACGAGGAAACCGAAAATGCAGAAAAACCCCGGGACCTAGTCCATATTTGAATACCACACTGTATTAAGCCGCTACAGACTCTAGCCTACTAAAAATTAACTTCGGAATGGACTGTAGTTGAAACCTAAACAATCTCACACTAATTCAAGGTACAGTTGCGTTCCTTACGTCTCTGATCCCAGCAGGATACTATGCACTTGATTCCCTTAGTTTATCTCACCCACAACCAAGAGTTTCTACGACCCAAAGTCGAAGGCTTGATAAACAAATATGTCTCATACAGAAAAGTCTATAGATTGAATAAATCTATCTCCCACAAAAATACCCAAGAGTTTTTGTCCCGTTTTTTGATAAATCAAGGTGAACATGAACCAATTGATAAACCGAACTTATATTCCCGAAGAACAGCCTAGTATTGTCAATCACCTCACAATAATCTTAATCGACTAGTGAAACATGATATTATGGAATCACAAACGATGAGACGAAGATTTTTGTGATTACTTTTATCTTGTCTATCGGAGAAATTAATCTCGGGTCAATTATTTTAATTGAACTCAATACGATAGAATCAGGAAAGATCAGAACACGCAACTACAAAGAAAATAGTTGGGTCTGGCTTCACAATCTCAATGAAGTCTTTTAAGTCGTTAACCTACAAGGTCTCGGTAGAAACCTAAGGTTAAAGTAGAATCGACTCTAGTTTATGAAACTAATAACACATAGGAGGTGTGGGGATTAGGTTTCCCAGTTGCTAGAGTTCTCCTTTATATAGTTTTCAAATCAGGGTTTGCAATCCAAGTTACCTTGGTAACAAAGCATTCAATATTCAACGTTAGATGAAAAACCTGATTCAACCAAGCTAATATCTTTCAATCGTTAGATTGAAGTTAGCTTGTTACACACAAATGAAATGTACCCTCATTTAGGTTTATGTAACCGTACCTAAACGTGTACGCCTCATTGGTTCACAAATAGTTAACCGAGGTTAGACATATAATTACTCTAATATCAACCTTATTCATCTTAACCATAACTAGTTAAAATGACTCAAATGAAACTAATTAAAGAGCTGTTCAATTGCTATATTCTCATAGAATTACACAAGAACACAGTTGAAGAAAAATCGGTTTGATTCACTCAAATCAATACATGAACATTATAGCCACGGTTTGCAAAAATTGCATTCCTTATTTTATAAATGTTTTGGTTCATGTACACAACCTATTTTAGAAAGTAACCACTTAAGTATGCCTACGGGTATGCATACTTAAGTAAACAGATTTGAGTTTGCTTTGGTTTTCAAACTCAGCAGAAATTCACGGACGTGAACTTTCCGCCAGTATGCGTACGGATACGCATACTTTGGTAATTGGTTGAGTTGGTTTTTGATTTCCAAACTCCGCAGAAATTCACGGACGTGAACTTCCGCCAGTATGCGTACGGTACACATACTTAGCCAGTCTCCATCAACCATTTAGTACACACACAAGTATTATAGATTTGGTTTCCGGTTTTAGACTTATACACAAATATGAAAACACACTATATGCTTATATCCAAAGATGGTTACATTATTCTAAGCTCTTTATTTTAATCATTGAAACATTCTTAGAGGATGACAATAGTCGTTTTCACACACTATTAGCATCAAAGCAATTTTCAAGATATTGAAATAATCATTATCGAAACATTCCAAGTCTACACCCAATGATTGTATCACACAAACCATGTAAGATGTTACTCGGCAATTTTCACATGATATAAGATGAACTTGGTCGAAGCAAAAGCTTGCCGACACATATTTCGAGAAATATGTGAACGAGTTAACTCAGATCGAAATCTCAAATGTGTATATAGAAAACTATATCGTAATTCGACTTATGTCTCAATATAGGAGATAAAGTAGAAATAGAATTTCCAAGTGATAGATGAGTTCAAGTCTCCACATACCATTTGTCGATGATGTTCCACAAGCTCCCCTTAGTAGTTCTTCGTCTTCAAATGATGAACGCCGTGAAAACTAAGCTCAACTAGACAATCTATGTCCTAGTCTGAGACATCTATAAATAGGCTAGAAATCAAGACTTATAGTTTTGATCACTAACATTGACAAACATGCTTGAGATAACAACGCATGCGAGTTCGATCGAGCAGTGCTCTAACAAAGCTCAACAAGGGGAAATTTTAAGTTTTTTCTTTGTTTAAAGGTGATGTAACATAACAATTCAACATGGTATTTCATAAAAATAGCAAGCAACTAATAAGATTCAAGTATATAAAATGAATGAGACATATAATATAACTATTTGAATCAAATAGAACATCTTCTAATTAGAGATCCTCATCGTACATGATATTCGGTGATGATGAGGATCTAAATATATGTTGCTCAGAAAGCACATGGGGTGACTATTTTCACACTCACCACGAGATACAAGTCAACGTTTAGATTTATGCATAACTCTTCTTTTTAGATTCTACCATTAGGTCTAGAGAAGTTATCATAAAACATATTGCCATCAAGAAAGGGGATGAAGTTGGAACCTTTACCTAAGTATGTCTTTTTTTCCTTGAAGATGCAAGATAACTTGCAATTGTGCCAGCGATCATCAAGTTCATGTTAGTCAATTGAACAGTTTTCATGCCCCGTAGCTCATTGGAACCTTTGTCATATACTGAGTACTTTGAGGGACCCATATCTTCGAATGTTTCTTCAAACTATTCTTGGAGTGTTTCGTGCCCATGCTCTTGCTATGAGTTTGTTTGTTAGTAGAGGAAGCAAAACTAGCATTCTTGGGATATGATACCTTGATGTGAGGAACAGTTTCCCTTCTCGTAGCTCATTGGAATATTTTGTAGTATACTGAGTACTTTTATGGACCCGTATCTTCGAAGGTTTATTCCAATTCTTATTGAAGTATTTCATGCCCATGCTCTTGCTATGATTTCCTTTATTAGTAGAGTAAGCAGAATTGGCATTCTTGGGATATGATGCCTTGATGTGAGGATCAACACCCATTATTCTTGAACCAAGAGGTTTAGAATTTCAGATATCAGTAACACCTTTTAGAATGAGATTTAATGTGTTTGAAGATTTTTGAATTGATTGTTCTTCAACCTGAGCTTACACTTATCACGAACATGTCCTTATGTATTACATAAGTATCAAAGCTTCTAAGTTCTGATGGGATCAGAATGAGTTATATTGACACAAGAAATGCCAGAAGAACCTTCCTTTATTGGGGTGACAGTTTTTTCTTGGTCAAAGAGAATCCACAGTTCATCCCTTATCAAAATATAGACACTTTCTGCATGGAGTTAAGAAGGAGATTGAAAAGGAAAGGGTACCAAGTACACTACTAGATTTTTCTTTCGGTAACCTATATGGACAAAACTTAGTACAACTACAAGTAGACCAACTTAATGATCCTTAACAATATGTATATAGAGTTCATATTTCTATATATTCTCAACCAGAAAGTTAAGAAAATGGAGTCCATGAACCTGATTGTTAAGAAGAATACTTGTACGGTCTCGAAAATCGATATAAGATAAATCTAGTCATATCCAATATATTCAGATCCGAATTCTGCCAAGTATGAAACTTCTTATCTATCTTTCAAGATCATAATTCTACAAGAAACGAGTCTCGTAGTTGATCTTAATTATACGACATATATATTAGAATTGAATATGTACTCGAAAACACTAGAGGTACCGAAATACACCACCAACTTTTTCTTAGGAAATATGTATGGAGAAATTCAACACAACTCCGAGATTAAAAACTCAACCAAGGAAAGTGCCTATAGTTATATCTCTCTTTATCTTGTTGTTAGAACATTTACAGAATTGAATCCGGGAACCTAACTACAAAGAGAGTTCTTGGACGGTACCAAAGACCAATGTCCAAGGATCAATCAAGTCTTATCCAACAAACAAGGTCGGACCTCTCTACTGTGATTGATCAATGCACAACCTGTGATATTTCAATTATAAAGATAAACAATATAATGCGGAAAAAGAAATAACACAAACACCAGAAAAAATTTTAACGAGCAAACCACAAATGCAGAAAAACTCCGGAATCTAGTCCAGATTGAACAACAAACTGTATTAAGCCACTACTGACACTAGCCTATTACCAATTAACTTCTATCTGGAATGTAGTTGAGCCCGAACTCAGTCTCCCAATTATTTAGGCACAAACGCGATCCTTGCGCCTCTTGAATCCCAGCAGGACTCCGCGCAATTGATTCCCTTATATGGAGTCCCACCAAGTAAGAGTTGCTTCAACTCAATTGAAGACTTTAAACCAAATATGCCTCTCACAGATTAAGCCTATAATTGATTTCCTGATTTACAATCTAAACGGATGATCAGATCAAACGAAAGATCCAGGTGATGAAAATCGATAACAACTTGGACAAAAGTCTGGCTATCCTCAAAATCCGAACTTATGCAACCCGAAGTGCAGCCTAGATTATTATTCACCTCACAAGTATAAAACTTGTGGAATCACAAAGTCTGAGACGAATAGAACTTTGTAATTACTATTTATCTTGATTGATGGAGAAAGGTTCTACAAATAATCAAGATCAGGATACTCGAGTTATCAAGATAAAAGATAACTAGACATGGCTTCACGAACCCCATTGAAGTCTTTGTAGTCACTAAACCCTAAAAGGGTTTCTGGAGAGGACGACTCTAGATACAACTAGGAAACACCAAAAAGTAGTGTTAGGATTCAACAATCTCAGTTGCCAACAGTTCCCCTTATATAGACTTCAAAGCCTAGGTTGCTTTAGGTTTAAGCTAAGATAGCTTTGGAACCAAGCAAACAATATTAACCCTTAGATGAAAGCTTTGAATCTTATTCACATACACAAGATATACACTATGTATAGGCAAACCTTAACCGAACCGTGTATAAAGACTATGTTCAATATTTTTATCCGAAACTAGCCGATTTGAACTTAAAAGCTTAACATTCATGTCCATATTCACAAAGACATTAATCTTGAGTCACAATTATGTGATCAAATGAGTCCAGTATTAATTAGAGAATTGATCAAATACAAATCATCTCATAAAAATAATTTAATCGCAATTGAATCAAAATCGACATAGTTTGTAAATGTACAAGGTACAAATACTTGAACCGTTCGTGAGTAGGCTGAGTCACAGTACGCGGACTGGTTTGCAAACTTTAAGCAATTACCGCATTCTGGAGTCTACAGAACTTGTCAGTTCACGTACCGATTTGCAAACTTTGAATCAACTCAAAGTTCCGGAGTCTACAAAACTTTTCAATTCACGTACTAGTTTGCAAACTAAAGACTTTTACCGGTTCCGAAGTTCAAAAAAAGTTAGAGCATAACTCGGTTGAACACACCAAGCGTTGGTATGTCAAGTTTGGTTGTCATATTTTAGTAAATCAAAACTCATGTTAAGAGTCGCTAGATTATGTACTAGAGTCAACTTCGTATAGGTTAGCTTGAAAGCATTAGGATATAAGACATTACAAGTATTGCGAAGACTTGAAGATGTGAAGAATCAAGTAGCTACAACGACAACAATCATCCTTCCACTTGAGGTTAGTGATATTTGACTTGAACTGTTTCATTCCCTAACGTATCTTTCAAGTCGTGCATATTGAAAACAAAATTGCGAAGCATATTTGAACTCTAAATAGACATAATATTAAGAAATACAATACGAGGTTTATTGCTTAACCATAAACTTTGTAGATAAGACATCACCATAATCATTTGAATGTTATTGTGATTATGTATGGGTATGAGGTGAGGATTTCATCCTAGGGAAGAACGATTACATGTGTTCTAAGGAAGTAAGTTCATAAACTTGTTTGTGAACCGAAGAGGAAATTTCCAGGTGTTATTGGTTTTGTTATTCATTGATTATCTTATGAACAACCAATATGTGTGATTGAGTATAATTGCTCACAACTTGTTTGTGTTCTTGGTAGAACTATTCACAAAGGCCTGACTTATGTATTGGTATGACTTTTATTAGTGAAACCGATCTTAAGTAATCACCTGAGATGGTATGATCGGGTTTGCGAGTTTATGTCTGACCAAAACTGGGAAAAGGGGAACCGATCCTAGTAAGAGGTGCAGTACATCACAAAGGGGAACCGATCCTTGTATGAGGTGCAGCAGGTTTATAACAGAAAGGGGAACCGATCCTATGGACATGTGCAACACGTTTTTAGGAAATGGGGAACCGATCCTGTGGACATGTGCAACACATTCAAGTTAGATACCATATATATGTGGGGAACCGATCCTAATACCTAGTCAACCGAATTTTGGAAAGCTAGTGTGACTATATACAATACTCACATGGAAGTAGATACGAAACTTGTTTTGGTAGAACCGTTAAACCCATGATTTGTGATTGAATGTTATTTGATCAATCACATAGTTCTTGAAAGTCATATGAACCAATTCTAAACTTGTTTGGAAGTGTGGCAAATCGGTTTCAAGGTTGTAAGTATGAAAGAGAACTTACAAAGTTAGGATGTCGACATACTTTGAACACGTGCTGTGAATGTTTATTATTTAATTGTTCAAAGTTATTCCTTAATAGCTAAGGAAAGAGAATCCCAAGATTGAAACATAAATAAGTTAAGAATATTTTAATTAAGGTTATTAATTTCATTTTGTATGGAAATAAGAATTAGTAATGTGCATTTACTAATTAGAGATTTTTCGAGAGATTTCGATCATTATTTTTGGACAGAGCATTTCCAGGAATTATGGAAACCGAATTTGTGCTTTAATGAATATCTTGAGAATATTTTCGATTTTGGAAATTCCTTGGTGTCCAAAATTCCTAGTCTATAAATACTGAAGTTTGCATTTCTAGCAAACTAATCCTTCATAACAGCAAACTACCTCTTGTTGTGCTGCTACTGGTGAAGCCGCCTATTCGGAGAGGAGAGTAACCTAATTAGGCGAAATATATTACGACCGCTTGGTTTAAAGTCTTCTTTGGGATTGAGAAGCTATGGTCAGTACCTTTGGTGGGAAACTAGATAATTGCGGTTTATCTTTTGTTTCCATTGATTTGATTGACTAACGGTGGTTGAACTTCGATTGCACCTAATTTGTTTATGCTTGAGAGTCTTCTCTTCTGATATAAGATTCACTCAAACTAGTTCAGAGTGTCGACAGGGATCTTTAGACTGTCGTTAGTTCTAAATAAGATCTTTTGATAATCCATTGTTAACAGACTCCGTTCTGTGCGTGATTGATCACAAGAAATTCAAGTGATTGTGTGCAGGTGTTTATTGAAGATCTAAGAAGATTTGAAGACGAAGAAGATATTGAAGATTTCTGATTTGTGAGTTCATTATCTTTGGTGTGCACAATACTTGTTTCGGTAAAAAGAGGATCCAATTATAATCGGTTTTATCCTTGTGATAGAATTGGATTGATTAATTGAGTAAATCGGCATCAATACAATTCTTTGGAGTAAGAGTGTTGACCGCAAAATCTTAATGATTACTTTGGTAATTGAACATAAGATAGATCTAAGGACCTGGCGAAGGAGTTGATGTTTAGATAAACAGAAGAGCTTTTGTCCGACTCATATCACTTGGTTGAAGAGAGTTGATACCAAACAGATTTGTTGTTCCTTTACTGTTTGGAATATGAACCAAAGGAATCGATCCAAGTACGTGACTTGTTTATAAGTTGGATGCGTGGGAGTACAGACGGAACTAGGTGAACTATAGGTTCAGTTGCTTGGTCTCAACTATACGAAGTTGGTGTAATTTTGTGGGCTTAATCGTGAGAGTATTCAATTATGGACTAGGTCCCGGGGTTTTTCTGCATTTGCAGTTTTCCTCGTTGACAAAATCTTGTTGCGTCATTTACTTTTATTTTCCGCATTATAATTATTTTGTTATAATTAAAGTAAATCACACAAAGGTTAATTCATATTTACTTGATAAGTGAATCATATTGTGTTTGGTTAAGTCCGAACCTTTTTAGCAAGTAAACGTACTTCGTTGTTGTATTGTCTCGATCTCTTATCCATAGACGATCACACGAAGTGTGAAGCGATTAGTTGTATTGTCTCGACTCAGTCGATAGACAATCACTTTCGGAGAAAGGACTTATAGGTAGGAAAAGTTTTAGATTGAGGTATATTTGTGAACCCTCGTCTTTTCAAAAAACATTTCAGTTTGCATACCTGTTTAGGTACTAAGATGGTTCTAGAATGTAGAATTGTATTGGCTCGCATACCTGTTTGATACTTTAACCCGGTTCCCTTACCACATTTCCAAAATGATTTGTATACGAATATACATACCTATCCTGATCATGAGACAATTAGATTTTCTCATGATATGCATACGAGTATGCTTATCACACAAATCTAAAAGTCGATATACAACTACTCTGTTACATGTACGAATACATGAATTACGACTTCAGACATATAACAATTTTCTCAGTTTGTAAGACTGGTAACACTGTCTTGTATTCTGAATATAGTAATTCTATATTTCTCTAAATCAATTCAAAATATTTCTGAATAACATCAATGACACATATCACTGTTCTAGGCTACTTTTGAATGATAAAATTGAATTATGATTTGGTTCCGAACAATAAATTTTTCTCTACCGAAATTTGATCATGTATGAACAAATGTTTATGAAGCTTAGTCATTATATTTCGAGAAATTCGTAAACTAAATAATTAGTTCTCGACTCGAAATTCTTGTCTATGCAAGCTAGTCTAATTAGTTATGCGAAAATTGTCTCAAAGATAGAAAAGTGAATATAACTTGAGATATAGGTGGTTCAGTTTTTACTTACCTTTTTTTGATGAAGTTCTCCAAAAGCTTCGGTTAATCTTCGCCTTCAAACGGTAGAACGCAAATAATGACTGGCTCGTTTCTCAACTCCACTATCCTAGACCGAGACTTAACTAATTGTAGACTAGAAATCAAGATATAGTTTTGACAACTAAATTTAACAATAAGCTTGATACAAAAACACTTGTGAGTTCGACCGAGCAATACTCTAACAATCTCCCCTCTGTCAATTTTAGTGACAAAACTATTAATACATATGGATAACAAAAATAAAATTTTCGAAAAACTCCTCGATCCACCATGTCTTCTTGATCTCCTTGGTTTCTCCAACTCTCCTTGAACTCTTCATTATTTCAAATTGCAATGATTCTGAACGTGTTCAACTCAGCATCGTTGTTATTGAAGAACCAATTCCATAGCTGTTGATGGTGGCTTTTAGTTCAGGACTAAAATTGTAAAACCCTGCATCTAATAGGCCGACACTATGTAAAGAGACAAAGCCGTACGAAGGTGATGAGTGTTTAACCTCTTCACTGGCACACTTATTGAGCAACTCAATATTCTCTCATAAAATTTACCCAGAATGGTGCATGTAGCAACAATCCCAAGTATTCTGTAAATTTTGGTACCTTGCCTACATTCAATTAATATAAGTTTCTTTGAATGCTTCATGTGCTATGTTACCCGGATGAACCCTTAATGTTGATATGGCATGACAATTTGTGTTCGGTCGCAGCAGAGTAGCACGAATTTCCAAGTATCAAGGATAATGTCTTTGCATAAGGTATTCAATCAGAAAGCATGCTGCTCTCTGGCAATGAACTTAAAAAGAACTCTGTGTCAACACATGGAGTTCAATCAATTATCCTGACTAATTTTCAAAAGTTAGGGTTTTGCGCCTTGCGCAGTATATCTGACCTTGCTTGTCGAAATTAAGCCTAGGCAAACTAGGTAATTAATCCGCCATGGCTTAGCAGGAAGGAGTCGCAGGATATGAGGAGCAGCAAAAGGAGGTGTGGCCATGCCTTAGGCCAATCAGCGCCATCGGCCACGCCCCATCCTACACCGGCCCCATCTCCCTCGACCAATCAGGTTGCTCTAAAGCCGCCATGCTCACACCAGAAGTGTAGCCCCTCTCCTTTCTACCGACCAATCATGTCACTTTAAAATGCGCCATGAGCACTAGAGGTGTGTCCGCGCCTTATGTTTGGCCGGCCCTTTTCTTGACCAATCAAGTCGCTCTAAACTTGCCACCATACACTAAAGGCAAAACACACTTTGCCGCGCCACCATACTAACTGGAAAGCCAAACACGCCCTGCCACAACAACATATTAATCGGCATGCCAACATGCCACTCTGCCGCAGTAACATGCCAATGTGCCACAAATGACGCCATTACGTGATAATCCACTTTCTATTCGTGTCCAATGCCATAACGGACTCCAATTAGGATTTCATGATCGAAAGAAGACTTTTGCTTCAGTAACGTTACCGAAACCCTAATTTTTGGTCATAGTCCACAATATGCCACGAGCCATTTTATCCTTGGCCATGCCGCCCTAACTTTGGCCACGGCGCCAAATCCTAGCCTTGGCCATGCCGCCAAGCCCTAACTTTGGCCACGACGCCAAACCATAGCCTTGGCCATGCCGCCAATCCCTAACTTTGGCCACGACGCCAAATCCTATCCTTGGCCATGCCGCCAAGCCCTAACTTTGGCCACGGTGCAAAATCCTAGCCTTTGCCATGCTGCAAAGCCCTAACTTTGGCCACGACGCCAAATCCTAGCCTTGGCCATGCCGCAACGCCACAGGCATGGCCATGCCACAACGCCACATACGCGGCTATGCCACCATGCCGTAGGCACATGCCACTACGCCGCGGCTATGCCATTATGCCAATAACATGTGCCAACAGAATGTGGCCATAATCAACAGCCACTCTCTCTCCTGAATTACAATCTCAGCCATCCAAGTTTGCCACCGAACCGACAGACGTTTGGCAACTTTTAGGCGACCCGCCGCCTAAATCTAGTGGCCATGTCTATGCCAGAAGCCACTTGCACCACCGTGCCACTGACATGCACGGGCCATGCCAGCCATGCTGCAATGCCGCTGGCATGCACCAAAGGTGCCATTGTGCCATTACCAGGTGCCAACATAAGGTATCCATAATCAACGGCTACCCTTCCTCATGAGATGCGATCTCAACCATCCAAGTTTGCCACCAAATTGCCAGACTTGTGGCAACTTTTAAGCAACCCGCCGCCTAAATCTAGTAGCTATTGCTACGTCAGGCACCACTTGCACCACCGTGCCACTGACATGCACGAGCCATGCCATCCATGCTGCAATGTCGCTTGCATGCACCCAAGGTGCCATTGCGCCATTACCAGGCGCCAAAAGAAGGTAGCCATAATCAACGGCTACCCTTCATCATGAGATGCAATCTCAACCATCAAAGTTTTCCACCGAGCCGGCAGGCTTGTGGAAAGTTTTAGGCGACCAGCCAAGACAAGTCTAATAGCATTGCATGTTATTTTCCTGCCGCAAGCCTCTTGATTTTAACTTGCCACACGTAGAAAAGTGCTACATGTTTTCGACGAAAACACTCGAGACATCAAACATGTCACGAATTGGGGGTACTCATCAGGGTATTGGTCTGGCGGTTTACAGCGTGCGGCGTGCAATACGCCCGTTACAAGAAAGTGACATGAAGAAGGGCGGTTAGTAGTGGCAAGAAGTAATGGTGTAAACGTTTCATTCATCATGGAAGCATAAATTCTGACGTTACACGTTACTCCAATCTTCCACTACTCAATCGTTTCCACTTCCTACGAGACCAGGGTACGTTTTACTACGACTTGTATAAATAGGTTTCACCTATTTCCACCAAACAACAAGTTTGGTCATGAGAGCAACACAGTATCCAGAAATCACCTGATAGATTTTCATTCAGCTAGCCAGTTCTACTTTCTGATACAATTCGTAAACAACCACACCTTCAGAATCAACTATTCTGGTCTCCACACTTTCTTCGCTTCCCTCCCTAAGACCAACCCTTCTCCTTCACTTTGTGACCGAAGCAAGCCTGGAACGGCCATTTCTTGGTTTAGGCCAGGGTTGTACATATTGATCTCTCAAATCAAAAGTACTCCCTTGAAGTACATTGTTTAGGGTCTAGACTCGTTTCTCATCCACACACATGAATTTACCAAAACCAGCAGAAACCGTTTTCACCCTCAAAAAATTGGCGACCACAGTGGGAGATTAATCTGTCGGTTACAATATCAATTTCCAATTTCCAATTTCATTTTTTCAACCCTGGTCTCAAGATGGTAGAACTCAGGTCCGGATCGGCAACAAACCCTGAGAGCACTAGCGCTGAAATCATCCTCGGTATTAACGCTCCTTCCAGTGGCATTAATACGCCACTTTCCAAAACCAGCGGCGCGGAAAGTGTTCCTTAAGGAGTTACGCCTCCGATCACCAGAGCCAGAGCCGTTGTTGCTACCCCCAACGCCTCTTCAAGTATAACACCTCCAACCGTCACCAGAGATGCTGCTACTCCACCATCGGGACGAGAAACTGGGGGAGCCAGAGGAAAACGATCCCATATTATCATTGCTGATTTGATAGAAAGACAAGAGGTTCTCTCTAGAGCTCTGACGGAGATGGCTTCGACTCATAAAGAAGTGCTTATTTTCCTCAAGACACTGACGCAGCGGCTACCACATGTATCACGCCAACCAGAGCCAATGAGGAACACTTCTAATAATCCTGGCGCCGATAACTCAGTAAGGCGCACCTTTGTAGATGAGGAGACTCGTTCAGGAGCTCCAGCGGAGAGGAATCAACCATCCAATTTTGTCACACGAGAATATTTAGAACGACTTCTTCGATATTGAGACAAAAGCGATTATGCGGACATGCATCAGCATCAACCCCCGTATCCTCATGAAGTACAAAGAATTCCTCTCCCGAGAGGATACTCTTCTCCTCAATTCTACCTGTATGACGGCACCGGTAATGCGGGTGAACATGTCTCTCGATTTTTGGAATCCTTGGGCGAGCACGAATACAATCATGTTCTCCGTTTGAAAGAGTTTCTGAAGTCACTTACCGGAAGAGCATACACGTGGTACAACAACATTGCACCAAATAGCGTATCCAACTAGGGTGACATGGTCACTACTTTCTACAAAAAGTACTTATTTGTGTCTGAGAAAATTACCTTCTCACATTTAGGAAGGATGTTTCAACGAAACAATGAACATCCAAATGATTATGTCAAAAGATTTAAAATTCAAGCGCTGGATTGTCACGACCCAAATGTGACCGAACAACAATTAGTGGATTCTTGCATCAATGGAATGGTTCCCATCTACCATGCCTTAATGGAGAATCTGCGATTCCAGACATTCTCTGAACTCCATGAGGCTGCTACACGGTCGGCCACAACAACATCAGCATTGTTGTAAAGAACCAGGCCAGCCAAGGTTGAAGACGCACGCGAAACTCGGGGAAATAAACGTCTCATCAACAAGCAATATAACACTGGCCCCTATGTGAGCGTGGTAAGTGAAAGAGGAAAAAGGAAGGCTCCAGCGGCAGAACAGCAATCCAAGCGCGCAATTCCGGGATATCAGGCGGCTCCACCGCGAAAGACCGCATCTAATGATCCTGTGCAGCATCAAGAAGCCGAAGAAAGGGCCTTAGATTTCCCGTTCCTAATAGAAGAAGTAATTGAACTCTTAGAAGCATGGATCCAATATGGCACCATCAAGCTGCCTCCTATCAGGGGCCCATCAACTGAAGAGGAAATGGCAAACCCTAAGTATTTCCGCTACCACAGGTATGTCCATCACCCGACCAGTGACTGGAATAGATTAAAGCATATCTTCAAAGAAAAGTTGGAGGTAGGGGAACTTCAACTGGGCAATGAGGGAGTTCACAAATATCCTCTTCCAGTCAGGAGTTTCATGCTCTCTAGGGACTCTATTCACAAAACCGTGCAATCAATGATGCAGTATGTATGAGAAATTCTTCATTTTTCCAAGGCACAACGTCAAGATATATTCACAGCCCTTAACCACGTTGTGTCGGGCAAGCGACTTTTTCCTATTGAAGAAACCACACCAGAATCCCAAGCTCTCTTAGGAAGCGGTATTGGGAAATGAAACTAGGGATTGTTGACCACGGTTTATCTGAGGGACACCGAGCTTGATAGCACATTGATCTACGCGGCCTTTGACTTCAACGTCGTTACCATCAAGACTCTGAGAGCTGCGAGAATTTCTAAGCAGGAGGCTACTCTTTCCCCAATTATGGTCAAAAACTTGGAAGGAGAAGCAATAGACGCATATGGCTACATCAACCTTGAAATTAAGGTGAAGATGCTCTAACACATGGCGAATTCCACATTGTCAAATAACTCTCAAATTATGACATGATTCTGGGGCGCTCATGGGTACATGGCAATAAAGCAAAATTAGGAATATCCCCTCTGCCGGTGTCGATACCCGAAAGAATTTCCAACAAGCCATCCAACCCTGAAGATCACATGTTACCGTATTAACAACTTACCAAGGTAACTCAATTACCTGGAGAGATACCGTCGACGTTCATCCGAAGATTCCGAACACAAGTAAGTTTTATTGAACAACCCTTTCTGCACCCAGTCACTTCTCCTCTCGGTCAGGCATGGGGACTCGGTCCAGTTATCAACCCGGGCGTCATTAAGAGATGTGAATGGGATGCTGGGCCTTTCAAATGATTACCAAAAATTTAAAAGTTGGCTCAGTCAAATATAACGAGATAAAAAATCAAGTGATTGCACAACCCAAACCCGTTTCAAATTGGAGATATGGTAATCAAGGCGACCGCGTTTCAAGTTGGAGATGTAACAATGAAGCTAGCCGCTCAACCTGATTCTCCTAAAGAAAGGGAAGACGAGCCATACCTGGTGGCAGATGTTATCTTGGGTGGTTACTGCAAACTCATCAATGCCGACAAATTCGAAGGCGTGACAATTCATTCACGATGGCTCAAGCCATTCAATACCTAAAACGTTGTGCTACCTTTTCCTCCAGCGTTTTCCTTTTAAGTATTTCCTTCAGTAATTTCCCTTTTCCCTGCAATATTTGTAATCCATCCAAAATGATTGCACTTCTTGCATTCATAATTAGGGTTTCGATTTTAATTAAAATCATCTTTATTTCAAAATAAGTTTTCCTAAATTATCTCAAGGGAAAAGTATCCAGCAAACCCACAAAGTCACTACCCATAAATTAAAAACCACAAAAAATCAAACCCTACAAGAAATATCTTATCCGAAAAAGAAAAAAAAATACTGAATAAGGGAATGTGCAAGGAAGAAGATCATCGAGTGGCAGCACGTACACCTTCCTTCAAGAACATATGGCTTCAACTTTTGCCGGATGAGGATTCTCTGCTTCTCACGATATTCTTCCTAGCTTTTGACGACTCACACTTCTACATACCCAGGCGGCATGTCACAGACGTCCTGTGTAATTTGCGAGGGAAAATCCAATAAAAGGTTGGTCAAAATCCTTAATCATTGCTACTGTTTTTCCCCTATTTTGAGTTACTGTTTCCAACGTCATGTGAGGCGTTCCCATGGAAGTAGCTAAACGGAGAGAATGTGACACGCCTAATAGCATTATTGCTGCGTCATTTATGTGATTTGGATTCCTATCCGCTGAATCGCTTTTGAAGGTGGAAGAACTTGTTTTTCGCAAAAGGGGTTTTAGGTCTCTTCGGGGAGATTTTATTCATTCAATCAAAGATGTGAAATTATCAAAGAAGCATAAATGAAAGAATATTACTTGGTCAAACATGGCTTCAGTCACACGAACAAAAAGAAAAACTGAAGTATCAAAAACATCTACAATCTACGAAAAGATTGTCTTCTCTGCGGAAGGAAATCACAAAATGGAAAACCAGTTGTCAATGACAAGACACCTTGGTCAATGACGCCTCCATCAGAGCTTTTTCAAGCACTTGCCCCAGCATCCTCTCCGACAGCAAACATTTCATCCCGAAGCCGTTTCAACATCCCATCTAGAAGCCGTTTCAGCAACAGCTTCAATATTCCATCCCAAAGTCGTCTCAGCAGCAGTTTCAACATCCCTTCCAGAAGCCGTTTCAGATGCAGCTTCAATATTCCATCCAGAAGTTGTTTCAGCAGCAGCTTCAACATACCATCTAGAAGCCGTTCAAGTAGCAGCTTCATCATCCCGTCCAGGATCCGTTTCGACAACGGCTCCAATATATGATTCTTCCGCCTCACCATCTTCCTTGACAGCAGCCTCGGCGATCGCTTCAACTCCCAAAAGTTTCTTGGGCTCAGTCCTTCGCCGTTTCAATCGACAAGCGAATTGATTAGCCCTGGCATTGGGATGTGGAGAAGCTTCATCACTTTGAGATTTCCCGACTTGCTAGGACGCTTCATCATGTCTCCATTTCTCCTCGATGTCCATCAAATCCATGAAAGCCTGAGCACGCACCCGCATAATGCGTAGATGGGTGAGAGACATGCCTTGTATGATCTGGTCGGCTGCATGGAACAAAGGGTTGATCTGGTTTAATATCTCCTCATGTGAAGAAAACCTGGGTTTGTCAACTTCATAAAAATTCTCCGAGGAGTCAAATGTATGATCATCACCGGAAGATCCCATTGTGCACTACAAAAAAAATGTACATTATGTCTGCATCAGCAATCTACATGATGAAGAAGACAAAATAGAGAACTAGGAGAAGAGACATGAGAAGGTACCTGCGAAGAGGATGGACGCAATTCTATAGTGATCTATATGAACGAAAGGTTCAAGATTGCCTCTTCTATTGAGCGGATTGATGAAGCCTGATAAAGAAAACCTTTTTACCAGCCATGTATCAAGGCTCCAAACGCGGGATACCAGCTGGATTAGATACTTGAATGTACAAATAATTAGGGTTTGGCATCTAGGTCAGAAGCTATCCCTGTCATTCCATGACCTAGCCAGTGCCACCTTCCCCCTCCACAGCCTAGCAAGCAACGCCATGACTCCAAAACTCCGTGATCAAATCCGTGTTATCTTCGCCCATCATGTGACCTAGCCGGCTCCATCCTCACTGTTTGGTAGCCAAAGTTCCAAGTCCAGTTTCCACCATTCCGCGAACTGAATCCAGTTTCCATCATTCCACAGACTGAAGCCAAGCGTCATCTCCGTACATCATGTGACCTAGCCAGCTAGTTCCATCCACCGATTCTTGGCCCAAGCCAGCAACGCCATAGTTATTGCTTCGTGGCGGAATCCGCAACGTCAGCATTAGCCTCATGGCCTAAGTTTGCACCGACGTTCCGGGAAGCAAAGCTCGCCATCACCCTGTGGCCAAAACGGAAATATGCCAAGCCGTCGACGCAAGGATCATAAACTACTTGTTCCTCCTACCAAAGGTTAGTCGGATTTCCCTGGAAATCTCTTCATGTCTCTTCCTTTCGATTTTACTCTTGTATGTCACCATCTCATCCTTAGCCCGCAAAATTTCTACTGTAACGTGCTAAGCAGGGGACTTAATGTTGATGGTGGCTTTTAGTTCAGGGCTAAAACTTTAAAACCCTGCATCTAATAGGCCGACACTCTGTAAAGAGACAGAGTCATATGAAGGTGATGAGTGTTTAACCTTTTCACTGGCACACTTATTGAGCAACTCAATATTCTCTCATAAAATTTACCCAGAATGGTACATGTAGCAACAATCCCAAGTATTCTGTAAATTTTGGTACCTTGCCTACATTCAATTAATATAAGTTTCTTTGAATGCTTCCTGTGCTATGTTCCCTGGATGAACCCTTAATGTTGATATGGCATGACAATTTGTGTTCGCTCGCAGCAGAGTAGCACAAATTTCCAAGTATCAAGGATAATGTCTTTGCATAAGGTATTCAATCAGAAAGCATGCTGCTCTCTGGAAATGAACTTAAAAAGAACTCTGTGTCAACACATGGAGTTCAATCAATTATCCTGACTAATTTTCAAAAGTTAGGGTTTAGCGCCCTGCGCAGTATATCCGACCTTGCTTGTCGAAATTAAGCCTAGGAAAACTAGGTAATTAATCCGCCATGGATTAGCAGGAGCCAAATTTTGCCCAGAATCAGAAAACAAGGAGCCGCAGGATAGGAGCAACAGCAAAGGGAAGCGTGGCCATGCCTTAGGCCAATCAGCGCCATCGGCCACGCCCCATCCTAAACCGGCCCCATCTCCCTCGACCAATCAGGTTGCTCTAAACCCGCCACTCTCACACCATAAATGTAGTCACGCCCATGCTTGGCTGGCCCCTCTCCTTTCTACCGACCAATTAGGTCACTTTAAAATGCGCCATGAGTACTAGAGGTGTGGCCGCGCCTTATGTTTGTCCGACCCCTTTTCTTGACCAATCAAGTCGCTCTAAAGTTTCCACCATACATTAAAGGCCAAACACACCTTGCCGCGCCACCATACTAACTGGCAAACCAAACACGCTATGCAACAACAACATATTAATCGGCATGCCAACATGCCACTTTGCCGCAGTAACATGCCAATGTGCCACAAATGATGCCATTACGTGCTAATCCACTTTCTATTCGTGGCCAATGCCATAACGGACTCTAATTAGGATTTCATGATCGAAACAAGACCTTTGATTTAGTAGCGTTAGCCGAAACCCTAATTTTTGGTTACAGTCCACAATATGCCATGAGTCACTTTAGCATTGGCCATGCCGCCCTAACTTTGCCCACGGCGCCAAATCCTAGCATTGGCCATGCCGCCAAACCCTAACTTTGGCCACGACGCCAAATCCTAACCTTGGCCATGCCGCCAAGCCCTAACTTTGGCCACGACGCCAAATCCTAGTCTTGGTCATGCTGCCAATCCCTGACTTTGGCCACGGCGCCAAATCCTAGCCTTGGCTAGGCCGCGAAGCCCTAACTTTGGTCACGACGCCAAATCCTAGCCTTGGCCATGCCGCGAAGCCCTAACTTTGGCCACGGCGCCAAATCCTAACCTTGGCCATGCCGCCAAGCCCTAACTTTGGCCACGGCGCCAAATCCTAGCCTTGGCCATATCTCCAAGCCCTAACTTTGGCAACGATGCCAAATCCTAGCCTTGGCTATGCCGCAACGCCACAGGCGTGGCCATGCCACAACGCCATAGACGCTGCTATGCCACCATGCCGTAGGCGCATGACAGTATGCCGCGGCTACGCCATTATGCCACTAACAGGTGCCAACAGAATGTGGCCATAATCAAAAGCCACTCTCTCTCCTGAATTACAATCTCATCCATCCAAGTTTCCCACCGAACCGACAGACTTGTGGCAGGCGACCCGCCGCCTAAATCTGGTGGCCATGGCTACGCCAGGAGCTAGTTGCACCGTCGTGCCACTGACATGCACGTGCCATGCCAGCCATGCTGCAATGCCGTTGGCATGCACCAAAGGTGCCATTGCGCCATTACCAGGCGCCAACAGAAGGTAGCCATAATCAACGGCTACCCTTCCTCATGAGATGCGATCTCAGCTATCCAAGTCTTCCACCAAATTTCCAGACTTGTGGCAAATTTTAGGCGACCCGCCGCCTAAATCTAGTGGCATGGCTACGCGAGGCGCCACTTGTACCACCGTGCCACTGACATGCACTAGCCATGCTGCAATGTCGCTGGCATGCACCAAAGGTACCATTGTGCCATTACCATGCGCCAACAGAAGGTAGCCATAATCAACAACTACCTTTCATCATGAGATGCAATCTCGGCCATCAAAGTTCGCCACCAAGCCGGCAGGCTTGTGGCATGTTTCAGGCGACCGGCCAAGACAATCCTAATAACATCGCATGCTATTTTCCTGCGGCGAGCCTCTTGATTTTAACTTGCCACACGTAGAAAAGTGCTACATGTTTTCCACGAAAACACTCGAGGCATCAAACATGTCACAAACTGGGGGATGCTAATCAGGGTATTGGCCTGGCGTTTTACAGCGTGCGCGTGCAATACTCCCGTTACAAAAAAGTGTCATGAAGAAGGGTGGTTAGTAGTGGAAAAAAGTAATGGTGTAAACGTTTCCTTCATCACGGAAGCATAAATTTTGACGTTACACGTTACTCCACTCTTCCATTACTCAATCGTTTCCACTTCCTACAAGACCAGGGTACGTTTTACTATGACTTGTATAAATAGGTTTCACCTATTTCCACCAAACAACAAGTTTGGTCAGGAGAGCGACAAAGTATTCAGAAATCACCTGATAGCTTTTCATTCAACTAGCCAGTTATACTTTATGATACAAGTCGTAAACAACCACACCTTCAGAATCAACTATTCTAGTCTCCATACTTTCTTCGCTTCCATCCCTAAGACCAACCCTTCTCCTTCACTTTGTGACTGAAGCAAGCCTGAATCGGCCATTTCTTGGTTTAGGACAGGGTTGTACGGATTGATCTCTCGAATCAAGATTACTCCCATGCAGTACATTGTTTAGGTTCTAGACTCGTTTCTCATCCATACACACGAATTTACCAAAACTAGCAGAAACCGTTTTCACCTTCAAACAATAGGGATAACAACTTTTTGAAAACAAAATTTTTCAATCGTTGTTATACAAAATCATTGTATCATTATCTTCTCTCCAAAGTTCAATTGTATCTCAATTCTGAAGTAATACTACGGTGATATGTTTCTCCCCCTTAAACAATACTTACATCTTTTTTTTAATAGGTAAAACCTATTGCTTAAATGATCCACTCCCCCTTATATAATTATCCGTAAACCATATGTATGTAGTATGAAACTACTAAATAATTCTCCCCCTTTTGTCAATAAAATTAACAAAGGTATGAAAATCGCGGGATCATAATGAATACAACCAAAACATATCTCAAGTTTTAAGGAAGACGGGGTACTACATAATAACATAGTTAAACTGCAACTCCTCATATCAACTTGTTTAGATGATATCACATAGTAATAAATACTTAACACTCGTCCTAGAAGATTAAAAAGATACAAGCATCCCATTTATAATTCCGCAGCCACACACCCCACAAAGATATAGCAATTAAGCACAAGTTCATTTAAGAACTTTCCCCCATAAAATATAATTCCAAAGAGAACAACATGAGTGACCTTACTTTAGTGAAAAGAAGGATTTTGGACATTAATAAATCATAAAGATTTGTATCCATAATGTCGACATAAATTAATCTCAAGGCCAGTTACGAACAACGAGACAATTTTACTCGATTTTACTCAACATAAGAGAATCTTACGGAGTGTGTCAAGCAGCGAAACAAAAAAGTGTGATCACAAGAAGATCAATACTGCGAAAAAAATCTCAAAGAGTTTGTTCTATTTTCCGTTTATAAAAACATAATAGATTTAGCTTCTGAGTTATACGAAATATTAGCTCGATTCACGAGAACGTAAAGGCACAAATATTACATAATAATTTTGCAGTAAATAACCCAATAATGATTACATATCGCAAGTCCATCTTCCAACAATTCTAGAATTTAAATAAATAAATCTAAAAACATGCAAGATGAAAAATCGTTGGATATAGCTATGTGTAATCACAACCTTTGGTATACCAAACCCTAGTTATCCTTCTCAAGAAGAAAATCCTCAAAAGAAGTTTCCTAGATAAAAACAAAAGAAGGTTGGCCGAAGGTTTATTCATGTTGAAAAATGGGGGTCTAACAACACCACCCAATATTTCGCTTAGCAATCTGTATGGACTAACTCCGAAATACTTTCTAGAGAATCAACTAGACAGTCAAACTCAATCTAGGTAAAAGTATCTCAAGGAGTTAATATCTCTCTCTTGTTTTGATTTACTCAAGCTAATAGAAATCAGCGAGTCTTTAATCAAACACAAGGAATAACTTGGATGGTACCAAAGACCAATATCCAAGGATCAATCAATGACAATCAACAACCGAAGGTTGGATTACTCTAATTGATGATCTAACACACAACCTGTATTATTTCAATTATAAATATAAAACAATATAATGCGGAAATTGAAATAACACAGACACCAGAAATTTTGTTAACGAGGAAACCTCAAATGTAGAAAAACCCCGGGACCTAGTCCAGATTGAACACTAACTGTATTAAGCCGCTATAGACACTAGCCTACTCCAAGCTAACTTCAGACTGGACTGTAGTTGAACCCCAATCAATATCCCACTGATCCAAGGTACAGTTATGCTCCTACGCCTCTGATCCCAGCAGGATACTGCGCACTTGATTTCCTTAGCTGATCTCACCCACAACTAAGAGTTGCTACGATCCAAAATCGCAGGCTTTGACAATAAAAAAATCTGTCTCCCACAGACAAGTCTATCAAAGGATCAATCTGTCTCCCACAGATAAACCCTAAAGGTTTTGTTCCGTCTTTTGATAATAATCAAGGTGAACAGGAACCAATTGATAATCCGGTCTTATATTCCCGAAGAACAACCTAGAGTTATCAATCACCTCACAACAATCTTAATCGTATGATAGAGAAACAAGATGTTGCGGAATCACAAAAAATGAGACGAAGATTTTTGTGATTACTTTTTATATCTTGCCTATCGGAGATATCAATCTCAATCCAATCAATCTGATTGTACTCGTAAGATACAAGATGCAAGATCAGATCACACAACTACGATAAAAGTAGTATCGGTTTGGCTTCACAATCCCAATGAAGTCTTTAAGTTTTTAACCTGGTTTTAGAAGAATAAAACCAAAGGTTAAAGGAGAATCGACTCTAGCGCGCAAACTAGTATCACACGTAAGGTGTGGGGATTATTTTTGCACAATACTAGATGTCTCCTTTATATAGTCTTTCAAATCAGGGTTTGCAATCAATGTTAGCTTAGTAACAAAGCATTCAATATTCACTGTTAGATGAAAACCTGATTTAGATTCAAGATAATATTTCTCAACCGTTAGATCGAAAACTTAGCTTGTTATACACACTTGACAATGCACGCTTCTAGGTTTGTTAACCATACCCAAACGTATGCACTTTTTGGTTCAACAATAGTAACCAAAAGGTTAGCCATACGAGCATTTCATATCAACCATGTTCTTCTTCACCATAACTAGTTCAAATGACTTCAAATGAAATAGTTAAGAGTTGTTCAATTGCAAGGAAATCTTATGTACTACACAAGACACAATTGAAGCAAAGATGATTTGATTCAATTGAATCGGTTCATGAACTTTTATAGCCACGGTTTGCAAACTGCGTTCCTTAGTTTTTTTAAGTTTAAGTTCAGAAATCATCTTCAGATATATAACCTTCTCAAGTTCGCAGACAAGGTTCGCGGACTTAAGTTACCGGGCAGAGTTTACAAACTCCGGCAGAAATTCTCGGGTATGAGAACTTCGCCGGTTCGCGGATTGGGTTCGCGGACTGAGTTCGCGGACTTAGATTCACGCAAGTAGTTTTTCAACTCTAGCAGAAAATTCTCGGGTTTGAGAACTTCGGCAATTCGCGGATAGAGTTCGCGGACTTGGCTTACGCCATTCTTCCGGTTCTCTTGATCAACAAAGTTCGCAAACTTTGGTTCAAGGAATAAGACTTATACATAAATGTGTTTCCACAACAATGCTTATGTCCACCATTGGTTATGTAATCTAAACTCTCATTTCAATTATTGAAACATTCTTAAAGGACGTTATACAGTTATTACACCATTTCTCGTCAAAGCATTTTTCAAGATGATCTAAACATATCACGACTTTCGTCACTAGGTAAAGATAAACTTGATCGAAGCTAAAAGATTACCAACACATATTTCGAGATATAGATAGGCGAGGTATACTCGGCTCGACACACCAAATATGTATAACCCAAGTCTATATATATAGCATACGACTTCTTGTCTCAAAGAGTAGGAGATAGAGTGGATATACTTTTGAGTGACAGATAAGTTCAAGTCTTCACATACCTTTTTGTCTAGAAGTTCCACCGGTTCCTTGAGTAGTTCTTCTACTTGTATGATGAATCGCCATGAAGTCCTTGAGCTCAACTACACTTTTTATCATAGTCCGAGACTTAGCTATAATAGACTAGAAATCAAGACTTATAGTTTTGATCACTAACATTTACAAACATGCTTGAGATAGCAACGCATGCGAGTTCGACCGATCAATGCTCTAACAATCTCCCCCTTTGTCAATTTTAGTGACAAAACTATCAATACATATGGAATACAAAAAAGATAAAGAAACTTTAGTAGCTCCTACTCCACATGTCTAATCTTCAACATTCCTCGAAATCTTTGTCACTTCCAAGTACTCCAATGATCCCAAAGGTTGTAAGTTTAGCATCACTGCTGTTGAAGATCCGTAGCTATAACAATGAGAAAGCATTGCTCTCGATCATTGTTATACAGTGTCATAGTATTATTACACAGCGTCAAAGTTCAATTGTATCACAACTTCAACAATAATACTATGGTGATATGTATCACTCCCCCTTAGTAAATACTCCATCTCACATGGAAACCACTCCTCCTTACATAATGATCTGAAAACCATATGAATTTGTAGTATGAACTACATATTAATTCTCCCCCTTTTTGTCAATAAAATTGGCAAAGGTACAAGAACGGATCATAATGAAATTTCCGAGAGAGACATTTCATGACAAAAGGAAAAAATACATACCAACTAATTTAGATGCAATCATAAAGCCGAAGCTAAATGCATTCATCAAGGAGTTTAAAAAAACAAGATAACCCCTTTAAAATTCCACAGCCGCACACCCCTCAAGATATGACCATAAATCACAAGTTCAAAAGAACTCTCCCCCATTTGATGTCATTCCCGAAAGAACAACAAGAGTGACCTTAATTTTAAAAGAAAAGAAGGATTTTTATTGGACACCAAAAACCATGAGAATGATTTTTTATATCTAAAAACTCAATCAAATTAATCACAAGTAAACCCATGATTAATTTAATCGGAATACGCAACCAAATTAAACACAAAAATTGATCAATCCAATTGATTGTGCTCAACATAAGATAACTTATGGAGCTACGACTAAGTTAACCATAAGATAATGATTAGCTTAACCGTTGATATACTCAATACAAGAAAACCTTATGGAGTCACGAAAATACTCAACTAGATTAATTACAAGAGAACCCATAATTAATCTAATTGGAATACACAACCAAACTAATTACAAAAGTAATCAATTTGATTGTCATTTTTTTTGCTCGACATAAGAATACTTATGGAGCAATAACTAAATAAACAAACAAGATGACTAATTTAGTTCAATATGCTCAACATAACATATCTCATGGAACAACAACTAAGCTAAGAAAATCAACTTGGTTGTATAATTCTCAACATAAGATACATTACGGAGCCTCACAGTAATACATAAAATATGGATCAGGGATGATCAATACTGCGGAATACACAAGGATTCATTCTTTCTTCAATCACTATTTGCATAATGACAATTAATAGACATAATCCTTGAAAACAAAAGATTTTAACCTATCTTCCATCAAATATTTGACAATATAGGCTTAACTTTTGTATTTGTCAAAAGTCCATTCATTCTTTTACCAGTACATGAATACCAATCACGAAGGACTTTACTTTTGACAAAGTATGGGATAAATATAGTTAACGGACATAAACACCGATCCCATAACCCATTGCAATATAACAAATCATAAATATTAATACTGCAGAAACATCATCTTCCAAATATTTTTAGAATTTAAACCAATAAACCTAAAAAAGAACAAGAAGATGAAAATAATAGATATGTGTCGTCACAATCATTGCTATTCAAAGCACTAGTTATTCTTCCAAATAAACCAAAAAGAAGACATACTAGGAAACAATATCTTTGATAAATTCCTTATCATTCCCGAACTCCTTGTCGTCAACAACCATTGGAATATAAGGTTCATGGAGGAAGGAGTCAATACCAACAAACCGTCTTGGCCGATGATGTCGAACCAGGGCCTTCTGAATTTCCAAAGATATTAAAATGCAAGCCTTTATTTCACTAATCTCCTTTCTTATTTCCTTCAACTCATCAAGAACATCGGAAAAATTCTGAGAGTTAGAAGGGACAACCCTTGGCTTTCTTGTATTCCTCCTCTTTCTTTTCAAGGAAGGATTTACTGGAGATTTCTCTTTTTCCTTGATTGATGGCTTAACAATCATATTGATATTTTTCCATTCCAAAGGCATGATGCTTAGAGAACAATTATAAACAACTGGTTTTTGTGAGTGGAATTCACAATCTCATCAAGCAGTCTTAAGATATAAAGGATATCAGAGAGGAAAAAAGAATGTAGGGTTCGCAACCTTTAAACAGGTTCGTGAACGCCCAACTCTAAACCCTATAAGAGTAGAATTGTCGATGATAACCCTTTCTTTTATTTTGATAGACAAACAACTAAGAAAATAAGAAGAAAAACTTTTCCTAAAGCCTGATTGGTACACAACCTTGTCTCTTTTGATCATGCACATGAGACAAGATTTACCAAACAACACAATCAATTTGTGTTGTGGTTAACAACAATATGTCCACCATTTTCATCTAGAGAGGAATCCTCAGACTTCTGTCTATCAAAGCAATTTGACCATTCCTTCTTCTCTAGTGGTCTTATTTTGTCTTTGGAAACCAACTTCTTAGACGAAGATAAAATCCTACATACCTCAGTAGTCTTCTGAGCAAGTTTAAGCTTCCTTGCCAATCGATTTGATCTTCGTTGAAGTTTGTTGGCGTGTCTCACTTGATGTTTGTACTTGTAACATCTTGATAGTTCATGACCCTTCTGAGGAAAAAACGAGCACGTTAAACTTAGATAATATTCAGGCATCTGTGGTGTGAAAGCATACAGACACATAGTAGATCCTGAAACATTACAAACAGAGTTTCCAAAGGATGGGTCAATTGATTCTTCCAGCTTGATTGGATTATCTTCTTCACCGAAACCGTCAAGGTTGATATATGTATTGCTACAATTATCAAAATCAATGTTTCACATAGAAGACCAACACTTGATTTCCTATCTTCATCATAGTCATAGATCTCAGACATCTCATCAAGTGTTACAACAAGACCTTTGTTCCCAGTGTATTTTCTACGATTTGGGCACTCGTTTGCAAAATGACCAAAACCTTTACACTTAAAGCACCGTGGCTTGTCCTCGTCATCATCCTCGTCAGTTACACCTTTAAGAATTAAATCTAAGGTGTGTTGAAGTTAAATCAAAGATTTGTTTTTCAACTTGGATTTCCTCTTTTGCACTTTATGCCCTTTTAATTCACAAAATAGGCACACTTTCTGATCGCAGAAGTGATTAGAGATTGCAGACCTAACATTATTGTTTGGAGATTTCTCTATTCTAACTGATGTGTGAATCCCCTGTGCATCAGTTTGAGTGGGAAGAGAATCTGAAGTTACTTCTGAAACTGGAGCTCTTTCAGTTTGTGTAGAAGTACATGTTATAGAAGACTTTTTTGAAAATCCTTGAATGGAGAGTCTTCTCAAGAGATGTTCAACATCTAAGGCATCCTTTTTAAGCTTTGCCTCAAGTAAGATACCAGTTGATCGAACTTCAGGTTTTTCTTTATAAGGATCCTTTTCACTGGAGCCATATTCTTTTACTACACCAAGAAGAACATTGACATGTCTTTTTAACTGTTTGAATCTATCATCTTGAATTCTAACAAGGTTTAGAATTACTCTCTCTAGCTATTTCCTCTTGAATACCAGGGTCAGATTCATTAGAAACACACATGTCAGTGTTAGTCTGTTTCGTTTGAACACTAGGTTCGTCTATAACAGAGATTGAGGGATCTTTCTCTTTGATAAACCTATTAGAAACAGAGTCTTTATTTCTGGTGACGCGTTTATCAGAGATAGTACTCTTGTCCATAGAGTCAGATCGCTATAAACACAGACTTTTGAGGTCTTGAACGTGTTTGCTTGCTCTGATACCCAATTGAAAAAACGGGGGTCTAACAACCTCACCCAATATTTCAATTAGCAATCTGTATGGACAAACTCCAATATACTTTTATGAGAATCAATTAGACAGTTAAACTCAATCAACAGAAAAGTATATCAAAGAATTTTATATCTCTATCTCTTGATTTAATTCTTACTCAAGCAAATCTGGGAGTGTTGATTAAATACAAGAGATATAAACTTGGATGGTACCAAAGACCAATATCCAAGGATCAATCAATTTCCAATCAACAACCAAAGGTTGGATTTCACAATTGATCGATACAACGCACAACCTGTGATATTTCAATTACATAACAAAATATAATGTGGAATAGAAATAACACAGACACCAGAAATTTTGTTAAAGAGGAAACCGCAAATGCAGAAAAACCCCGGGACCTAGTCCAGATTGAACACCACACTGTATTAAGCCGCTACAGACACTAGCCTACTAAAAACTAACTTCGGTCTGGACTGTAGTTAAACCGTAATCAATCTCACACTGATTTAAGGTATAGTTGCGCTCCTTACGTCTCTTATCCCAGCAGGATACTATCACTTGATTCCCTTAGTTTATCTCACCCACAACTAAGAGTTGCTACGACCAAAGTCAAAGACTTGATAGACAAATCTGTCTCACACAGAAAAGTCTATAGAATTGAATAAATCTGTCTCCCACAGAAATACCCAAGATTTTTTGTTCCGTCTTTTGATAAACCAAGGTGAACATGAATTAATTGATAAACCGGTCTTATATTCCCGAAGAATAGCCTAATATTATCAATCACCTCACAGTAATCAAAATTGTATAGTAGTGAAACTAGATATTGTGGAATCACAAACGATGAGACGAAGATGATTGTGATTTCTTTTTATCTTGCCCTATCAGAGATATAATCTCAAGCCAATTATTCAATTGAACTCGTACGATAGAAAATGGCAAGATCATATCGCTCAACTACAAGAAAAGTAGTTTCACCTGGCTTCACAATCCCAATGAAGTCTTTCAGTCGTTAACCTACAGGGTCTCGAGAAGAAACCTAATATTAAAGGAGAATCGACTCTATCAAACCAACTAGTATCACACATGAGGTGTGGGGATTAGTTTTTCCAGATGCTAGATGTCTCCTTTATATAGTTTTCAAATCAGGGTTTTCAATCTAAGTTACCTTGGTAACAAAGCATTCAATATTCGTCGTTATATGCAAAACCTGATTCAACCAAGCTAATATCTTTCAACCGTTAGATCGAAACTTAGCTTGTCACACACAAAAATGAAATGTATTCATTTAGGTTTTGAGTAACAGTGCCTAAACGTGTACACTTAGTTGGTTCACAAATAGTTAACCAATGGTTAGCCATATGAGCACTTTCATATTAACCGTATTCATTTTTCTCATAACTAGTTCAAATGACTCATAAGAACTAGTTGAAGAGTTGTTCAATTGCTTAGGTCTTTATTCATAGACACAATTGAAACAAAATCGGTTTGATCTACTTGAATCAATTCATGAACAATATAGCCATGGTTTGCAAAGATTACATTCCTTATAATTTATTCTTTTAAGTTCATGAACTACCGATTTGAGATATCACCAGTTTGAGTACGCGTACGGGTATGCGTACCTTAGCTACCGGATTTGAGTTTATAAACTCAGCAGAAATTTTCGGTTCGAAAACTTTTGTGGGTACGCGTACCTAAGGTGACTGGTTTACTATTTTGCAAACTTACAAATTCCAGCAGAAATTTTCAGTATGAAAACTTCCGAGGGTACGTGTATGGGTACGCGTACTCAACCTGTCTCCTTCACCAATACCGCATGCACACATATGCACACACTTGGCTTCCGGTACATGGATTTATACACTAATGTGCGAACACACTATATATGCTTATATCCCTAGATGGTAATCTCACTCAACTCTACATTTCAATCATTGAAACATTCTTCTATAATGTTATAACAATCGTTATTCACGACTATCATCATCAAAGCTATTTTCAAGATTGAAATGTCATCATGACTTTCGTCACGGGTAAAGATGAAAATGGTTAAAGCGAAAGCTTACCAACACATATTTAGAGAGAAAGATAGGCGAGTAAACTCGGCTTGAAATAGCAAATGTGTATGTATGAAAACTATCATATTTAAACGACTTTGTCTCAAGAGTAGGAGATAGAATAGACTTTTGAGTGATAGATAAGTTCAAGTCTCCACATACCTTTTAGTCGTACGAAGTTCCACCGGTTCCTCGAGTAGTTCTTCGTCTTCGTAAGATGATCGCCATGGAGTCTGGAGCTTCAACTACACTTGACTATCTTAGACCGAGACTTAGTCATAAGTAAACTAGAAATCAAGACATATAGTTCTGATCATTAATATTGACAAACATGCTTGAGATAGAAACACATGCGAGTTCGACCGAGCAATGCTCTAAAAATCTCCTCCTTTGTCAATTTTAGTGGCAAAACTATCAATACATATGAATTACAAAATAGATAAAAACTTTGTAGCTTCTCGTCCACATGCTTGATCTCTTTGGTGCTTCAACATTACTCGAAATCTTTGTCACTTCCAAGTAATCCAATGATTCCAAAGGTTGTAAGTTTAGCATCATCGTTTTTGAAGTTCTGTAGCCATAACAATGAGAAAAAAAAAAGCTCTCGATCATTGTTATACAGTGTCATAGTATTATTACACAGCATCAAAGTTCTCATATCAAAACTTCGACAACAATACTATGGTGATATGTATCACTCCCCCTTAGTCAATACTTCGTCTCAACATGAAAAACCACCCCTCCCCCCTTACATAATGATCTGTAAAACACGTAAACCATATGTATTTGTGGTGTGAACTACATATCAATTCTCCCCCTTTTTGTCAATAAAATTGGCAAAGGTACGAAAACGGGATCCTAATGAAATTCTCATGGAGACACTTCAATACCAAAGAAAAGTACATATCAACTTTATTTTGATGCAATCATAAAGCGAAGCTAAATGCGTTCATCATGGAGTTTATAAAGATACAAGATAACTCCTCAAATATTCCACAGCCGCACTCCCCACAAAGATATGGAAATTAAGCGCAAGTTCAAAAGAACTCTTCCCCATTTGATGTCATTCCTGAAAGAACAACAAGAGCGACCTTCCTTTTACAAGAAAAGAAGGATTTCTTTGGACACCTAAAAACCAAAAAATGATTTTGTTATCCAAAAATTCTCAATCAAATTAACCACAAGAGAACCCATGATTAATCTAATTGGAATACACAACCAAAATAATCACAAACGAATCTATGATTAGTTTAGTTTAAAATGCTCACACAAGAAGACTTATGGAGCCACACAGTATATACATAAAATATGGATCAGGGAAGATCAATAATGCGGAATATACAAGGATTCATTCTATTTTCCATCACTATTTTCATAACGATATACAATAGACATAATCCTTGTAAACAAAAGATTTTAACCTATCTTCCATCAAAGATTTGACATAATAGGCTTAACTTTTGTTTGTCAAAAGTTCATTCATTCTTTCATCAATACATGCATATCGTCATATAAACGAGATAGCTTTTGACATCATATGGGACAATAATAGTTCACTGACGCAAACACGCATATCCCATAACATATTGCAATATATAAAACCATAAAATTAATACTGCAATCATCATCTTCCAAATTATTATTTTTGAATTTAAACAAATAAACCTAAAAACATGAAGATGAAAACGTTGGACATAGCTATGTGTACTCACAATAATGGCTATTCCAAACTCTAGTTATTCTTCCGAAGAGTGTTGTCTAGATGGAGTACACAGTTTGTTGACGATTTCCTTATATCCCTCAATAATCAATCTTAGGTTGTCATCCATCCGCTCATGTCTGCATTCTTCACTCGATAAATGATTCACATCAGAATTTGTATTATGTCCAATTCTGATAGGAGAGAGAACAGTAGTTCTTCTTGGACGATATTTGTTAACGAGTCTATAATGCTTTTGTTCATTTGAGGAACTCATCGAACTGACCTTCCTGGTAGGGAACACAAGATGTGAACTAAAACCAATTGGTTTAGACATACAAATGTCAGTTACACCTTTAAGAATTAAATCTAAGTTGTGTTGAAGTTGAATCAAAGATTTGTTTTTCAACTTGGATTTCCTCTTTTGCACTTTATTCCCGTTTGATTCACAAAACAGGCACACTTTCTGACCACAGAAGTGATTAGAGATTGCATACCTAACATTATCGTTTGGATATTTCTCTCTTATAACTGATTTGTGAATCCCCTGTGCATCAGTTTGAGTGGGAAGAGAATCTGAAGTTACTTCTGAAACTGGAGCTCTTTCAGTTTGTGTAGAAGTACATGTTATAGAAGACTTTTTTGAACATCCTTGAATGGAGAGTCTTCTCAAGAGATTTTCAACATCTAAGGCATCCTTTTTAAGCTTTGCCTCAAGTAAGATACCAGTTGATCGAACTTCAGGTTTTTCTTTATAAGGATCCTTTTCACTGGAGCCACAGTCTTTTACTACACCGAGGAGAACATTGACACGTCTCTTTAACTGTTTGAATCTATCATCATGAATTCTAACAAGGTTTAGACTTACTCTCTATAGTTGTTTCCTCTTGAATAACAGAGTCAGATTCATTAGCAACACACATGTCAGTATTAGTCTGTTTCGTTTAAACACTAGGTTCGTCTATAACAGAAATTGAGGGATCTTTCTCTTTGATAGACCTATAATAAACAGAGTCTTTATTTCTGGTGACGCGTTTATCAGAGATAGTACTCTTGTCCATAGAGTCAGATCGCTACAAATACAAATTTTTGAGGTCTTGAACGTGTTTGCCTTCTCTGATACCCAATTGAAAAAGCGGGGGTCTAACAACCTTACCCAATATTTCAATTAGCAATCTGTATGGACAAACTACAATATACTTTTATGAGAATCAACTAGACAATTAATTGTTAGGAAAACCATGGGTTTCCTAGTTTAAGTCCGTTTCCACATTGAGGTGGATTTTCTAATCTAGGTTTGGTGGAGTTTAGGAAAGAGTTTAGTTTCCTTGTTGGAGACTAATACTTGGTGACCAAGTTTTTGTTCTCTATATATATGACTAGAATTGTAGGTTTATAAATTATCCAACCTAGAAGAGTGTTAAATCCTTGTCCTTAGGATTTTGGTTGTTTCTTTGTTAGGGAGGATCGTGTGCAACCCTGAAGGTCAATATCCGTGGGAGACAAAAACTTGTAGAGAGAGGATTTTGGTGTTCTAGTGTTTAGGGTTTGGGGCTTTGACCTAAACCTAGTTTCTAGTGTTTCCATGTTTCTCCTCTATTACTAGCGACTACGAAGACGGGTAGAAGAGAAGATATGAGGTTAGTTTCGAGAATGGTTTAGAGTGTTGGTTTTTATGGTTTCTTCAATAGTGTTCTCGGGTATGCCTTGTTAACTCTTTGGTCTTGTCTTGGGCTCCGTAAAGAGCATGTAATGGTCTTTGATTTAATGGAAGTTTTCTGGTGGTGTTGGCCGTGGATGTAGCATGTAAAGGTGAACCACGTATATCTTGTGTTGTGGGTTGTGTGCTTGTTTATCTTATGTCTATCTTATTATTTCTCCAATGTTTGGTTCAAATTTCCAATCGCCCTTTGTGATCCTGATTTTCGCTGCGCTCGGGGTGCCAATTTTCCCAACAATTGGTATCATAGAAAGGACGGGCTGGTGTGATTGAACCTGGAATTGAACGATGGTTTATTGTTCGGGTGGAGAAATATGTTTTGAAGATAATGTTTCAACCATTGTGTACACAAAGATGGATTTGTGATGTGATTTACAAATCGTAGGTTCATCTTGGTAGAAGTGTATGTTCTTCGTTTGGTTTTATGATATAGTATGGGATGCAGAATAAGACTGAATGAAATGGAATACATATATAATTCTTGAAGGGTGTTGGTAACCATACACCATAAATAATGGGTTACATAGTTTGAAGAAAGGATGGGGTTGTGAGGTCTCATGTAGAATCAAGACCAGCAAGGCTTCGAAGTTATGCACGAGATATTATAGATTTATGTTTTTAAGTCTATGTTAAAGCATTCTTGATGGCTTTCACGTTATATCAAGAATGTGCCCGATCTCGGATGCATGTACCACAATAATGTAGCGCCCCTAAGCTAGCAGCTGACTAATCCAAGAGATTAGCTAAATAAAGAGGCACTACGAATCTAATTCAAATACTTAAACATTCAATTAAGAAATCTTCTACAAAACTTATCCCAAAACTAACCCCGCTCAGAATATATAAACATGAACTTCTCTCAAATGATACATATACAATAGTCAATTGGTTTATGATACAATAAACAACATAATAAACATAGCAAAATTTAACTAATTAACGGAGTCAATACTTGTGGCTTTCGCTGCGCAACTCTGATCTGTCTCTGGAAACTGAAAGTGGGAATAATTAACATTTAACTTCTAAGTAATCATAAACAAGATTAATAAAAACAATAATGTTTTCCCAGACATTAAATAGTGACCAAGTCACTGAGATACACAAACACAAATATGGACAAGCTCTTTCTTCAAACAGTGTATACTATGGTTGTGCAATTCCGAACTCGCAAATCCACACCTAATCGTAAATATGGATGTCGACAATTCCGAACCCGCAAACTGTCGACCGATATAAGCATAAAAGCTGAATTCATGTAGATATAAATGTGAAAGAGCATATCCTCACAGAATTAAACAAACATGTATATGGACAAACTCCTTCTTCAAACAATGTATACTATGGTTGTGCAATTCCGAACTCGCAAATCCACACCTAATCATAAATATGGATGTCGACAATTTCGAAGTATCAAACTGTCGACCGATATAAGCATAAAAGCTGAATTCATGTAGATATAAATGTGAATGAGCGTATCCTATATACCACAAGTGGAAATTCGTATTTCCCATAACAATTCATATGAAAAACATACATTACATGTCCTTTCCAAACCATGGAAACATTAACAAAATCAACAGAAGTGTAGTAATGCAATTTAAATAAAACATGGAATGCACACTAGACAATGCATGAGTTTGTTAAGCATAAACTTTTGTAAAAGAAACAACAATGGTTACAAAAGAGTCAAATGTATTCCCATCTATTTTGATGACAAGCCACGCCTACCTCGAGATCCACGATCCACTGGTTCGTCCTTTGAATCAATCGTTGTTAACACAGCCTAATTGTTAATCACAAAAAAAGTCTAATAAGCTAGCCAAAATGGCTCATACAAGAATCATACAAGTCTATCAAATTGCCCTAAGCCCATTTATGGTTCTACACTTCTTTATTATCCATATCTTGCATATCTAAAGGTTTAACTAATCCAATTAGATTGATTCTATAGTCCATTAGCTAAGTCTTATGAATATCTAAAACCTTGTAGAAGGAACCAAATGCTATTTCGGACCATAAAGGTCCATACGATCAAAGTATGAAACTACGCCTAAACCCAAGTCCACTATACAAGCCCATAAACTAAAGTTCGGTCAATCTGAGTCAACTAACGGTCCACTGAGTCAACTGACGGTCAACTTCTAAAGTCAATGTCAAACTCTAGTCTAAGGTCAAGGTCAGGTCAACTCTAAAGTCAAAAGTCCGCTCCTGGTCAAATGGTCAACTGAGTCAAACCGATTCAACTCAGTCTAAAAAGGTTAACTCGACTCAGTCAGATTAACTGAGTCAGACAAGATTAAACTAGTCAGAATCTGACTTGTAAAGGAGTTCAGGGCAATCAATAGAATCAGCCCTTGATACAAAAAGAACTCTAACACCAGTTCAACAAGGAAATTCTCTAATGTTTAGTTTCACTAACTCAATTCTATACAATATGATCAATACATAAATATTCACTTCAACACAATTCTAGAATTCAAAGTACAATTGCAATTTAAGCTTTACCTGCAATTGCAGTACTAAGCCATACTATTCCTACATATACAATCCATTAGTTGCATCCATATTGTAGACTACTTCAACAAACTCTGCCCAACACAATCAATTCTATCAAACATCACCTCCAAAACCAACTCTACAGCTCAGCTACAATGTCAGAACTAAAACCCCACAGCATCAACATCAGCTCATTTCATAATATTCATCAGCAATCATCCATACTGTCTTATCTACCATTATCACTTCCAAAGTTCAACACTGATAAAACGATGCACATACTACCATTACTACCAAATATGTACAATTATAACTCGCATATGCACTACAAACAAATTCCACTATTTTATCCATGTCGTGCAACATTCAACACAACTGCAATTCATACCACCACCAGTTGTATCACAAATCTACCATGTCCATATCAACTTCAGAGATTCTATTCATTCAAACCGAATCCTTACCAACACAATTACTTCAGCTGCAACTCAGTTCAATACATCAAATCAACACTAGTTACAATTCCAGCTACATGGAGCTCATATTCCATACATCTAAGCTTCATTTATCACTCACTGCATTAATCAACCTTCATAACCATACAACAACAACACCTCTTATATTTAACTCATCTTCCCAGATTTACCACCACCAATTACTCCCTGTATCTCAGTTATAATCTAAATTTCACCCACAACTTCTTTCTAAACTTCTCTAATTCTGTCTATTCCATACTAACCAACATTAAAGCTTCAAACCGTAACAAACTCCATTCATAGTTCACTAAGAGGCAATAAACACAATATTGGAATTGAACTAATCTTTACTAAAAGTAACAATTACCTCAAATATGTGTTACTCTAACAATTTAATTCAATTCCTTCTTCACTTATCCCAGTTCATCAACTCAGATCAAGATCAACCATAACACCCCTCGATCCTCATCATCATCTTTGATTCTCAAAACTCTAGAAAAAATTCTCAATCTTCTACTTTCTAATTAGAGTCAAACCCACTTCCAATCATCCTTCAAAACCCTAAAACTCATCTTTAATTATTCTCTATTCTTCTTTATTTTGAACTCAGTATAGGAACCCTAATTTCACGATTTAGGGAAGAACAAACACAAACCCTAATTCTCTGATTGATCAACTCATCACCTTATTTGTTAAATTAACATAATACCCATGTTAAATCATCCCTCCTGGATATTAATTCCATCTTCTCTGAGTTTAATCTCATGAAATCCTAAATTGAATTTCAACTCAATTTACAGAAACCCTAACCCTTAGATTCTTCACTGAATCACCTTCATAACTTCAATTAAACAACTACCCAAGATTCTCCATATAACCATAGCTCTAATTTCATATTCAAAATCTTCAAACCCTACTCCATGATCCACTTCCTCCTTCGAGTCTGAATCAACAACAAACATCATCACCACCAACAACAGTCAGTTATTAAGATTTACCCTAAGTTTATCTTTGATATCGCAGCCTCAGAAATCTCGCAGACGCCGGAGGCGAAGAACAAAAAAATAAAAGAGAAGAGAAAGAGGAGAAGCAGAGAAGAAGAGGAAAAAAGAAGAAAATAGAAGTGAAAGTGAAAGTGAAAGTCTTCTCTCGAGTCTTGACACGTTTTGGTGACAAGGCCAACATCCCATGATAAAGGGACCCACCCAAACTTTAAGGGGAGTCAGGTCGGTTAAATGGTGAAAAGACTCTTTTACCCTTCATACTCATTCGATAATATCCTCTTCGTCTGGTTTCCGAATGACACGTTCGAGCAGCCCATTCCGCATAACTTTTCGAGATCTATCTAATGATACTAGTTTCGTAACTAAATCGTTGTTAGATTAATTCTTATTAATTAACGTTTGTGATAAACTAATCGAGTTATTTCCGGCTAATTCGTCACTTGACTAGTCTAATAGCGTTGACGAGCTTCAGGGTCTTTATATTCTCCCCACCTTATATCATTTTCGTCCTCGAAAATCAAACCATCCTTCTGGTCTTCAAAAAAACTCCCCACCTTATAGAATAATCCTCTATTGTCTAAGTGCAAACAACATAAAACAAAGCATAAACCTAAATGGTCTTCTACAACTAGGATTTAAAATTTGTAGCTCTAAGTTCAACTACGCTGATATAATTTCTATCAAATAGGAAAGTCTAAGTTTCTTACATCAACTTCTATATCTTTAAACTCTTTACACTAATTTCTATTTATAAGATGTTTGTCTCTAATCACAAGGGAGATTTCTACGAATTTATTTCTAAGTGAATTTATATCTATCGGTTTCTGAAATAATTATACTAAACTTCTATGATCGGTCATCTCTGAATGCAGTTTCCCTGTCAAGGTTGGCCAATCCGAATAATGCCTTCCTACGAACAGAGAAAACACAACCTTTACTATTCTCCAGTGCTAGATTAAGTAAGTATTAACTTATTAAGGTCAATAGTCTCTAAACTTCTCTCGTAACTGGCGTAAGTCTTACAAATTTACTTCGTAAAATATATAAATAGTTCACATTACGTCAATTTATAACAATTTGATAATTTTAACTTTACTGTAATACCATATATATAAATTTTTCCAATATTATCTACTATAAATTTACTACCAGCCTAACTATTCGCATACTATTATCAACTGTATTATTATTTCATTATTCTTAAGTTGATAGTCCAGTTGTACACTAAGCCTTAATCTTCTAAACATAACTCTACGTTCACGTAAAGATTGATATAATATATTTTATTTATTCATATTGGATCTGTATGCTATATCTTCTTATATATTGGCGTTGGTAATTTAATATGGTCTAAATTTGAGTCTGCATAAAATTATAATATATCCTAATAGTCTTTAGATTTTGCTATTAGTATAACGTATCCTATTAATATACGAAGTTATTTTCTTTTAATTATAATATTACACTAAGTATCTGAACAGTATTATTACTATTTCATGTATATTTGTTTCATTTTAAAGAATTACTGGATCATTTGCTATACTAAAAGTAATTTCAATACAAGATTACTAACAAGTTGAGTCTTTTTTATTTATATACTATATCCTCGCTTTCTTAACTCTAA